>NC_141612.1:327449-527449 GCF_047967505.1 Dipteris shenzhenensis | reverse complement strand
CCTTGGAATTGCCAGCAACAAGCATGATGCAAGGAGGTGAGAAGGCAAAGAAGCAAGGAGGTGAGGAGGTGAGGAAGCAAGGAGGCGAGGAGGCAAGAGGTAGTCTTGAAGGGCAACAAGAGGGTGGAGGTGTCCGAAAGAGTAAGCAGGAAAGGGAGGGATGGAGATTGCTTGTAGGAAATGCTTGGATTAATGCTACAAATGCCATTTTTTTGTTTGTGTTTTGCAGCATGAAATTTTTATGGCATTTTTCTTTTAAAAAATACAACATTGTTGTGATTAATTGCACTACAAACAACTCAAGCGGTAAAGCACCATGGATTAGTACAACAATATACATCACAAATGGATGCATACACTCATATACATCACCGATGGATGCATACACTTATACTCACATCAATTTCCAATATTGTATTAGATGGACCCTTAGCATATATGTGTGCATAGAAGACCACTTCCTACATTGATCCCTGATTTCATAGTTAAATTATTCCCTTTCTCACATTCTAACATGTGAAGATTTAATGTACATGCATTATGGGCACATTATATTGCAGTTTATGACTAACTTTTTTTATGAATGCATGATACTTGTATATGTCAAGGAAGGTATATTATCATTTTTGAATGACAAGATTACTCTATTCTCCATTTTATCCTATATTAGAAACTATGATCACTAGATATTACATAAATGTATTGCTCCATTATATCCTATACTAAAAACTATTTTGACCCAAATACATAATGCCAATTGAGGTTAGTACTCATGACAAGTGATGAAAACAATCTAATGGTATGAATGAGATCTTATAAATTTTGGAGATATAATATGGGTACTATGTTGATTGAGCTATTTTTCTAAGGGAATATTTTCAACTTAATTACTAAATACATACTTACAATGGTGACCTGATTCCCATCTATATGTATAATCAAGTTTTACTTTGTGTTAAAAAAAAAGCTTTTGCATAAGGTTAAAATTCGAATAGTATTTATATTTGTTTAAGACTACCCATTGAGTTGGCTCCTATCCTTATATTGAACATGATAATGTTCATAAAGATTTTATGAATACAAATAGATAGCATTGGCTCTCTTTTTAGTGGTTGGGAATGAACCCTAAAAGTACCCTAAAACGACTATGTATTCCCTTATTTGTAGCATGGAAGTGATCATGGTAGAGTGACATAATCCCTATTTTTCTTTTTTCATAGGTTTTTTTGCTACTCATGGTTGGCGGATACACCACGGCATAGATCCAAATAGATATTTGGTTTTTTGCTTCAACTTGCTTGACTAGACTTTCCTTGATGATTGTTCGATTGTGCATCATGAGTAGCCACTGGCTTAATTGATGCATTAAGTGCAATGTTTTCCTTAAAGTTTTTCATACTATAGGATACAAGTTTGCTTATAGGGGTGGAAATAGAAGCTTGTTAACGCCTAGTGCATATTTTTCGTTAGATGCTGCAGGATACTAGTTACAGAGTGTCGGCCAATTATTTCACTTGAATCATGCTCCTCTTATGCTTGAGTTTGTGGTCACGTATTGAGTTTAACATAATAGTCTACAGGATACTGGATGAGCACTCAACATAGTGGTTAGATGCATTCATTTCTAGTTCCGATAGAACTATCATTTAGACATTGGTCATAATAGAAGTATGGAGGGCTAAAATCCTTTTTTGGCTCCCTAAGTTTTTAAAAGCATGGTATTGTCCAGATTACATAGGTATTTTCACTAAGCAAAATTAATCCTTATGATGAAAATGTGTTTTTTTTCTTTTGACATAGTTAGTTCTGTTTCCATGTTTTTGGATCGAATGTATGGATGATCTTCTGCAAGCATAAAAGACATGATATGTATATGTAGCACATGATCATGTTTACATATTTTCAGTCATATATTCTACCTTGTGATCTATCATTATCTTGCTGTGTGGATGTTCAATCTGAGTAGTGTTTGCTTTTTTTATCGCAAATTTTATGTATTGTTATGTCTCTACCTCTCCACAACGACTCAAATTGATAGTATGGGGATGAAAGAGAAGTTAATTGTGAGTTTCAAGCATGCCTTCATGGTTGGAATATGTTTAATTTTCTTATGATCACATCAATTGTTCCAATGATATTGAGGGGAATAAGATGCTGGATGAGGTTCTCGCTCGCTTGAAACCTATTTAATCTTGCTCGCTTATTTGGGGCTGCTCGCTTTTCTCCGCTCACTTTTTGGTAATCCTCTAGCAACCTCAATATAGAGGCATCCTACTAAGCTAGACAACTCCAATTACGGTACATGGAAATACTGAATGGAGACCATTCTTGTACTTCACGACAAATGGGAGTATGTCGATGGGTCTACACCTAGATCATTGGACGATCCAGCCACCAGTAGCTCTACTCCATCTATTGTCACAGCACTAGCAATGGGATCTACAATGGGATCTACAGCTACACAAATAGTTTCCGCACTAGTAGCAGATCCTGCCATCACCCGAGCTTAGGTAGAATGGGATAAGAAAGACAAGTATGCCTTTCATTTGATCAAGCAGAATGTGCAAGATGTCATGCTAGGACAGCTCAACACAGTCAAGACATTGAAAGAAGCATGGGATATGTTCCTAGCTCTCTACAAGTCCAAGAACAGATCCAAGATTCTCACCCTAAGAAACCAAATCAACTAGAGTCTCCGCAACAGCAGTGAAACCGGTCATGCTTATGTACTCTGCATAAAAGACTATAACAATCAACCTGCAGCAGTAGGAGAGACTATGAACCCTACAGAAATGGTTCAAGTCATCCTAAATGGACTAGGAGAGGGATATGAGAATCTAGTCCAGAGTATTGCCATCCAACTACAGATTCTGACACTGGAAGGACTTCAATCAGTCCTACTTGGTAAAGAACTCAAGACTCAGGCCATCCAAGCACGAGAAGGTCATTCTAATGATCAGGCATTCACAGATTCAAACAAAAATGAAGGCAGAGGTAGAGGCAAAGATAGATCATATCAGAAAAGTGGTCATCACCAACAATAAAATCAAAGTCAGAATCAGCATTAGCATCATCCTCAGCAACATTAGAATCAGCAAAGAGGAAATCATTCCAACCAAGGAAGATTTCAAGGATGAGGGAATGCATCCACCAACATGTCAAACATTCAATGCAAGTACTATCACAAGTTTGGACACTATGAAAGAGATTGCTGCAAGAAGCAGTACGACCAAGGCGATCAATCCACAGTAGCAATCGAGGGAATTTTTGAGGCACAGGAAATCAGCAAGGTGGACATTCTAGTCACAGTCATTTTGCAAATGAACATGGAAATATGTTTATTGCAAGCGAGGAAATGCGTCAAACTGATACAGTGTACCTAGACTGTGATTTCAATCCCAAAGAGGATTACAGCTTCAAGTCGACCAAGTGGAACAGGATCCTTGGTATATCGACAGCAGTGCATCATCTCACATGACAAATCATCAGGAATGGTTCACAGAAATGAAGCCATTAGAAGGTCAAAAAAATGTCATCTACAAAGTAGACAATACACCGAATCTGGTTCAAAAGATAGGTGTTATCCCTATGAACAATTTCACTGGTACGAAAGGATTGGTGAAAGATGTGTTCTATGTTTCGAAGCTCAGCAAGAACTTCTTGTCAGTAGGTCAAATGACGGAACACAACTACAGAGTCATCTTCGACAATGTGATGAATGCACTATCAGAGACAAATCCAAAAGATGTCAGCTAGTAGCAAAAGGTGTCAATGAAGGATGCTTATATAGAATGCTAGCTACAATACCAGATAAGCATGCCATGTCAGCTCAACTACAACAGATGCCACTATCTTCAAAATGGCACAAGAGATATGGCCATGTCAACTTCAAGCACTTGGTTAGATCTCAAGAATTAGAATATGGCAATTGGGATTCTGAAGCTATAGTTTCTTGGAAAAGTTTGTGAAGCATGTTGCTTCAGCAAACAAAAGCGAACCAACTTTGTCAGAAGTACCTCTCGTGCATGAGGTATTCTTGATTTGATACATACTGATGTATGGGGTTATGCCCAGACCCGTAGCATCAATGGTTCACACGACTACAGTAGAGATATTGTTGGGTCTACTTTCTAAAAGAGAAATCTGAAGTGTTTTCCAGATTTCAAGAATTCAAAGCCATGGTAGAAAACCAGACAGGAAAAAAGATCAAGGTCATGAGATCAGATAGAGGAGGTGAATACATGTCTTCAACATTCATGAACTTTTGCAGAAATCACGGCATTCAAAGACAATTCACATGTGCAGATACTCCTCAGCATAATGCAAGAGCTGAAAGGAAGAATGGGACTTTAGCAGATAGTGCTAGAGCAATGCTTAGTGAGAAGCATATTCTGAATTAGTATTGGGTAGAAGCAATAGCCACTGCAAACTATTTGCTTAATCAGCTTCCTACTGAACCGATACAAGGTATGACTCCTTATGAAGCATTCACTGGACACAAGCCACACATTGGGCATCTCTGCATATTTGGTTGCATAGCATATGCCCACATACATGATCATCATCGTAGAAAATTGGATGCGAAGTCATGCAAATGCATCATGGTTGGCTACAGTGAAGAAAGCAAAGCATACAAATTGTATGATCCCATCAACCGCAAGCTTATTTGGCAGAGTTCGACATGAAAGATCTTGGACTTATGCACTATTGTCTTGGAATTGAGTTCTGGAGAGATTCAGATAGCACATTCATGAGTCAACTCAAGTATGTTGACACTCTCCTAAAGAAGTTTCATATGGCAGATTGCAAGATTGCAGCCACTCCCATGGAAAAAAGTTTGGAACTCACTAAAGATTATATAAGCCTACAATCAATGACAGGTACTACAGGCAGCTCATCGGATCTCTTATATATCTAACAATCACACGGCTAGATATTTGTTATGCAGTAAGATCACTAGCACAGTTTATGGCAAATCCAAAACAGTCTCACTGGAATTTAGCCAAAAGAGTCGAGATACATTAGAGGTACAAGACAGTTTGGGATAGAATACAGAGGAAGTCATCCACAGTTGCATGGATACTGTGACAGTGACTATGCTGGAGATCATGAGATTAGGAGATACATGGATATGCATTTTTCCTTGGTCAAGGTGCTATATCATGGTTGTCAAACAAATAGCCAACTGTTTCTTTGTCTTCGACTGAAGCAAAATATAGAGCACTCACTACAGGTGCATGTGAGGCTATATGGCTCAGAAGACTATTGTCAAAAACAGATTACTTTGATGAGTCAAAGCCAACAACAATGTACTATCATAATTGATCGCTCAAGCATTCGCCAAGAATCCACTATATCACTCCAGGACAAAGCACATGGATGTCAGAGAGCACTTCATCAGAGAAAGAGTGTTACTTGGTGACATCACTGTGAAGATAGTGGGAGAGAAGGAAGGAGTCTCACTTGCGGCTTTCTCACATACACAATGGGGGAATACACACAAAGGTGGAGGCTGAAAACAGTTTTCCTCTTCTTAGTTGTGAAAGCCAAAAGAACTCTAGTACAAAGAAATAGAAGAACCCTATATGTGGATCTCAAACCAAACTCAGCTAACTAAGGTGGCATACTAACTGAGCCACGAACTAGAGTACATAAGGATAGCTGTCATCCAGCTATTATTCATGGGCGGTGTATCAACTGCATCTGTAGCTAACAAGTCGGTGACATAAATGCACAATGGTCACCCTAGCATATCACGAGTGGAGCTCGATATCTCAACACTCCCCCTCGAGCTCAATCCCAATTCCTGCACACCAAGCAGGTCTCTAAACTTGCGCAGCTTCTCTACGCCCAATGCCTTCGTGAATATGTCAGCTACCTGATCCTCTGTGTTGACATAAACTAGATTAATAAGACCTAGTAAAACCTTCTCCCGCACATAGTGATAATGCACCTCAATGTGCTTTGTTCTAGCATGATAGACTGGGTTATTTGCCAAGTGTATACTGCTCATGTTGTCACAATAAATGACAACTGGCCCATCTGTAGACTGATGCATATCATAGAGTAGCTTATGCAACCAAGCTACCTCACATGCAGCCATTCTGGCACCCCTGTACTCAGCCTCTGTGCTCGACAAGGCAACTGTAGGCTGTTTCTTGCTGCTCCAAGTGACTACAACACTCCCAAAAGAGAACATATATCCACTGGTAGATCGTCTATCAGAAATACTACCAGCCCAATCAGCATCAATGTATCCATGCAACTGTATCTGAACCCTAGTCTCATAAAATAGTCCATACTGCAAGGTGGACTTCACATACCTGAGTATGCATCTAGGCGCATCCAAATGCAGTTTCCTTGGAGCTTGCATAAACTGACTTACCAATCCAATAGCACAGCTCAAATCTGGCCTGGTAATAGTCATATAAATCAAACTTCCTACTATGCGTCTGTACATAGTAGGGTATTCCAGAAGCTCACCTGCATCTGCGCTCAACTTCACATTCTCCTCCAAAGGAACTGAAATAGGCTTACAGCTTGTCATCCCATATTTGGACAACATGTCCAATCCATACTGCCTCTGCAAGAGCTGTATCCCACTTGGTGACCTAATCACCTCAATGCCCAAGAAATAATGCAGCTCTCCCAAATCCTTCATCTCAAACTTTTGCTTCAATAACATTTTCACGTGAAGGATATCTTCATCACTATCACTTGTGATGATGAAATCATCAACATAAATGACGAGCAACATAATACCTTTCTTTGTTTTTCTCACATAAAGTGAGAAATTTGCCTTGGAAATCTGAAAGCCAATAATGACAAGATACTGTCCTATCTTGTCAGACCATGCTCTAGGTGCTTGCTTCAAGCCATACAAGGCTTTCTTCAACCTGCAAACAAACTCAGGATGAACAGCATGAACATAACCTAGTGGGTGCTCGATAAACACCTCTTCTTGCAAATCACCATGCAAGAAGGCATTCTTTACATCCATCTGATGTAAAGACCATCCCTTTGATGCAGCCATAGCAATGACTACTCTTACGGTTGCCATCCTTGGAACTGGACTGAATGATTCTTCATAATCAATGCCATATGTCTGTGCATACCCCTTGACAACTAATCTTGCCTTGTTGTGCTTGACCTTATAAACCCACTTACAGCCAATTGCATTCTTGTCTTTAGGCAAAGGCACCAAGTCCCATGCAGCATTTGCTTCCAAGGCATCCATTTCTTCATCCATGGCTTTCTCCCATTTTTCTTTTCCCATGGCTTGCTCAAAGGAAGTGGGTTCTGGTTCTTGTATCACTTTGACCATATAGGCATAGTGAATGGCTATAAATCCATCATATTTCAGCCTATCCACAGGATATCTAGCTCTGGTAGACCTGTGCAAAATAGGCTCACTTCCTAGTGCTCTCAAAACATCCCTGGTCTTCCTTACTCCAGGTGTAACAACAGAAGGAATACCCAACTCATCATCAATGCTCTGTTCTGAGCCACTGGATTCACCATCCACATAAGAGAGACCTGCATTCACATCAAACATGGGTTGATCTACCTTCTCTTTTCCTTTTCGTGATACTTACGTACCACTATCTGCATTTCTTTGAGGAGATTCTCCTGATCTCAATCAGCCTGTTCGTGGCAAAGTATGTGAACCACTGCTAGAGGACACTGCAGGTCCACTAATATTTTGTGATTGCTGCTGTGAATTCTGTGCAGCATTACCATTTTGTGCATCTACATCATCAATCACATTTACTGGTTTATACCAGCTTCTCATCTCATCAAAAACAACATCTCTGCTCACTGTAAACTTATGAGTAGAAGGGTTATAGCATCTATACCCTTTCTGCTACAGAGAATAACCAATAAAGATGCACTTCTCAGCTTTTAGATCCAACTTGGACCTCAACTCATCTGGCACATGAACATAGGCAATGCAACCAAAAATTTTCAAATGAGCAATATCTGTTTTCCTACCAGTATACATCTCCTCTGGTGTCATGCCATATATTGCTGCAGTGGGAGTCCTGTTCATTATGTAAACTGCTGTAGCAACTGCTTCAGCCCAATAATAATCTGGTAGGTCTGTTTTATTTAGCATGGCCCGAGATACTTCTCCAATATGCCTGCTTTTCCTTTCTCCAAGTCCATTTTGCTGTGGGGTATGACTGCATGAATATTGCTACTTTATGCCATGCTCCTGCAGGAACCTTGCAAACTCATTTGAGAGGTACTCTCCCCCTCCATCTGACCTTAGGCATTTTATTTGTAGGCCAGTTTCTTTTTCAACCATAGCTTTAAAAGCTTTGAAATGCCCAAAGACTTCACTTTTCTTTTTCATAAAATACACCCAAACTTTTCTACTATAGTCATCAATAAAAGTGACCAAATAATAACAGCCTCCAATAGATGCAGCTTTAGTAGTCCACACATTAGAGTGGATTAGTTCCAATGGCTTCTTACTCTCTTGAACATGCCTAGGAAATGGTTTCCTTGCCTGTTTTCAAAATTGACAGGCTTCACATACCTTATGCATTTCTGCAACCTTGAATTTAGGCAATCTTGCAACAATATTTTGGGCCTGCATTGATTTAAGTCGTTGTACATTAACATGACCAATGTGTTTATGCCAGATATCAAGATCTGCAACTACACTGGTCCCATGTGCAAACATTGCTACACTCAATTCGGGCATGTCCACATCCAACGTAAACATCCTGCCCTTCTTCTTTCCTTTTGCTATCAAGCAACCATTATTTTTCATATCCTCAACAAAGCATCCATGAGGATTAAATCTGGCCTGCAAGCCCTGCTCAACCATTTGACCAACAGCAACTAGGTTCTTGGTGATATTCGGGACATGAAATACATCAAATAGGTATTTCTTTTTCCAATCCTACATAGACAAAGGAATTTTAGCAATCTGCACAATAGGATGTGCAGTATCATCACCAGTTCCACAAATCATGGTCTCTCCATTTTCCTTGCATCCTGCATCCATTCTGCATGACTTGTCATGTGGTTTGACACACCTGAGTCAACATACCACACATCATTTCTTTCTTCTGCACTTGTCACAGAAATCGTCATGTGTTGCACCATAAATAGATGCTCATTTCTGTCAATACCCTGTCCACTAGAAGATGCATAATTGCCTTGCTGCAGTTTTCCATTCATAATGTCATTCTGCTTTTTGTAGTAGTCTTTAGCCATATGACCCATTTTACCACATTCAACATTGCTGTTTGCATTTTGGCCTCTCTGCCATCCACCACGGCCTCTTTGGCTCCCACTGCCTCTAGAGTTACCATCTCCTCCTCCATAGGACTGGTTTTCTTGAGTTTGCTGCATATTTTGATCTCTACCATGGCCTCCGGATCGGCCTCCTCTACCTCTGCCTCTACCTCTTCCAGCATTTGAGTAGAAGACAGTTTCTTTTGAAGTTCCTCCTGAAGAAGATGCACCACCATTTCTCTACTCTTCAGAAATTAGAAGAGCAAACAACTCCTCAAAATCAGGAAATTTTTCACGGACGGCAATGGATGTCCGGAACTATGCATAATCCTTTCCTAGACCATTCAAGGTCACAGAAACTAGATCATCATCTTCCACTGGCGACCCAATGGAAGCAAGTGCATCTGCAATTTTCTTCACCTTCATGTGGTAGTCATTGATGCTCATATTTTCTCTCTGCACATTGTGCAACTCCTGCTTGAGCTGCATTTTCTTGGCTTGCATGTTTGTGCTGTACATTTTTGCCAAAGTATCCCATGCCTCCTTTGGCATACTTGCATCCTGAATATGCACAATCATAAAATCCGAAATACTGATAGAAAGCCAGTACATAACTTTTCTGGCTCTCTTATGCCATCCTTTAAATGCCTGCATTTCTTGTTGATTGGGAACATTAGGAAGAACTGGTTCTTCTCATTTCCTGTAATGAACTCCCAATAGCCTTTTCTCATAAGGAAATTCGTCATTCTAAACTTCCATGCCTGGAAGTTGTTCTTGTCAAGCTTTTCAGTGACAATCTGTGAAAGAGAATCAGATGCCATTACAGAACACTGCAAAATATTCTGTCACTGCAAAAAGCACAGCTTTTGCCTCACACGGGCAGATTTGCAAAACTGACGAAAGTGGTACTTGACCACACAGTCACTTCCTAGTGACAACTTTGCATGAACTGGCAATAAGGATGACTCTGTAACTCCCAATATCTCTGCGCACAGGCATACGATGCAATTTCTTCGGCAACTTTTCATCGACCTGCAGAGTAGTGGTCGCACAGCAAAAACAGGGCCTTTTTTTGAGTGCCTACAAAGAACTTCCTCCTTCAAAATGGGCCCCAAAATGGCCTCGAATCAGCATATACTGCCCTCTCGCCACACCACGAAGGGCATCTCAATCTAAGACAGTGCACTCTTGCACTTCCGGTTGTGCTACCTGCAGAGATTTGCTCCCAAACTCGAAAAAGGAAAGCAACACTAGTCCTCTTACAAGGACACTGCAAACTTGGTTTGCTTTCTTGAGCTCCTTACCACGAACCAAGCTCTGATACTATGTGAAGATAGTGGGAGAGAAGGAAGGAGTCTCACTTGCGGCTTTCTCACATACACAATGGGGGAATACACACAAAGGTGGAGGCTGAAAACAGTTTTCCTCTTCTTAGTTGTGAAAGCCAAAAGAACTCTAGTACAAAGAAATAGAAGAACCCTATATGTGGGTCTCAAACCAAACTCAGCTAACGAAGGTGGCATACTAACTGAGCCACGAACTAGAGTACATAAGGATAGTTGTCATCCAGCTATTATTCATGGGTAGTGTACCAACCGCATCTGCAGCTAACAAGTCAATGACATAAATGCACAATGGTCACCCTGGCATATCATGAGTGGAGCTCAATATCTCAACAATCACACTGTAGCATTGTGATAGCAAAGAGAATGTTGTAGACATCTTTACCAAACCACTCGATAAAGAGCTATTCAAGAAACATCGACTAGCTCTTGGTTTGACATAGAGGAAGGACATTCCCATTAAAGGGGTGTGATGGAATGTAATGCTATCTATTTTTTCAACTAAATCTAGTGTATGGTTAGTGATTTGTGGTGTGCTCTCTAGCTATGCCCTCTCTCCTCATCTCCACGCCCCTCTTCATATTTTGTCACTTCTTGCCATGCTTCTACTCAGAATGTTTGTTGACATAGAAAGCAGCTGCAACCCATTCAGAACAAGAATGAGAGATCAGGCCCATATCCAAAAGTTATTGTATTTCTTGGTTGCAAAGGATACGATCTTCTTGGGTGAATCCACAAGGAATTTCCTTGAAGGATTTTGAATTGTCCTTTAGAAGAAGTGATACTTGATGCTGAAATATTTCTTTAAAGGCCAAGGGGGATTCACTACTGCAATCTTGGATAAACTTTTGTTGCATTTCTTGAAGGGAAGACAGCATGAGCAAGGTGTGCTAGGAAGTTCTCAGGCTGTTCTGCTAGTCTTCATGGTGGATAAGACTTTGTATATATTCATCAAGCTCGGGTCCTGTGAGGGGACTTTGTGGATCATTTGGAGGACTAAAAGGATCAGAAGGAGTAGGAGAAGATGTGGGAGTATCAATATATTCAAGAGGAGGATCAGTGTAGTCAAGAGTGAAAGGAGAAGAACATTGATGAACAATCTGTAGGTCATTCAGGAGTGGCTTGAGTACTTTCTTGAGTTGTTCACAGGCTGGGAGGCTTACAAGAGTTCCTTTAATGGTGAGGACCATTTCTGTGGCAGAGAATCCAAAAGGAAGATGTTGATTAAGAAAATCATTACCTATGACCATATCAACTCCTTGAGGTTCAAGCTGATAGAAGTTGATGGTGGTAGACTGTCCTCCGAGGGAAATAGGGAGTTTAGAGGCAAAGCGCTTGCAAGATATCACACCACCGCCCATGGTAGAGCCACGCATTTGATCATATGCAGGTAATTCAAACCAGTAAGGTGGAGGAAGTGCTGTGTATTTACAAATATTAAACCTAGATCCAATATCTATGAGAGCAACAAGTGAATATGGAGAGACATCACGAAGGAGTAGCTGTACATTGACCAGCCATGTTTTCATGGGATTATGGACTAGAGAAGCAGGTTGGGTGAAGAATTCATGGACAGAGAAAGCACTAGCAGAGGGAATTGATAGACCTACTTCTATGGAGAGGGAGTAGAGCTTACACTGTGTGAGATGCTCGGTGACTTTTCGATCAAGAGAGTCCACTGAAGATTGGAGTTTTGTGCAGCTATCCTTGATCATGGTGAGGTGGATCTTTAGCCCTTCAATACTGATGCCGAGACTTTCAAGTTGATCATGGTAGAATTGTCATTGGAAAGTAGAGGGCTCAGGTCTTGTAGGAGGAATAGAATGGGCATGATGGATGTTAGGAGTCAAAGGTTGTAGAGGAGGAGCTGGTGCTGAGAGAGTGGAGGCAGGAACATGCCAAAATGTTTGAGGAAGATAATTAGGTGGCAGATTAGGTGTGTGCACAGAATGAGTTTGTCTGAAAGCAGAAGGACCTAAGCGTAGAATAAAAGAAGCATTGTGATGGGTAGGAGATTCTAAGGAGAATTCAGACAATTCCTTGGAGGTCTCAAGGTCACGGCTAAGTCTTTGTCCTCTACCACGGCCATGTCGTAGGGAGCCACGAGAAGGAGCTCAAGTAAGACCGTGGAGGAGGAAGCAGGAGTATCACTGGAGCTGGTTGAGGATATTTTGATATTAATGTAGAAGGGGTCACAATTGTAGAGGAGTGTGGGGTAGAAGAGATGCATCATGGCACAAAGAGTGAGAGCACAAGTGAGGAAAAATCCATTGTATGAGAATGAAGGAATCATCACTTAGGTCACACACTAAGGCACATCATAGTACTAGATGTGCCTCTACAACACACACACACACACATGTGACTCCCCTAGATGCACACATGCACCATAGAGCAAGCCCTTGACCATACTTATCCCAACATACCCCCCCTCAAGGGTTTGCCTCTTGTAATGTCAAGGATACATCATCTCATAGTTTCTCATGCCATCTCATGGTGCTCACACATGGCCATCTCATGGTGGTCAAGGATAAATCTTTGTCTAGGATCTCATGCTTGCAAAGGTGCCTAAGGGTCAAGGTTTACAAAAATGGGATTGACCAAACACATATCACATTGCCTACATCATATGGTGACTAGAGGTGATTTACAAAAGACATGACATCCTTTTTGGAGTACAACTCTAGGCAGAGAACCTCAAAATTTAACCAACTAATGATAAACAAAAATTCAAAGACAAGTTGCTCAAAAGGCAAAGTCCTTGTCTTCTACTACAAAGTTGGATGCTTCTTTTGCTGATGGAGCTCTCTTGAACCAGATTTGTCATAGTACTCTTCTTCTCATTGCAAAACTTTTTAGAGTAATTATTCTTTCCGCAATATGAGCAAGGGTTGATTCTATAACAATCCTTATCAAGGTGATTGTTTTTCCCATAGTGTTTACAAGCCTTGTACTTGCTCTTCGAAAACCTCATTGCAAGTGCCTCTATATGCATTTTACCCATTCTTGAAGTGTTCTTTCTTTCCTCTTCTTGTAAGGCACGAGTTGATGTGAATGGACATGTCAAAAATCGTGTCTTTTCATGTGCTTGGGCTGTCCCAAAACCAAGGGACGCACCTTTTCCACCATCGGACACACCTTTTGATGAAGAGTTTTGACTCCTCACCCAAGGGACACACCCCATCGTGGAAAAAAGGACACGCCTCTTCATGTGGGGACACCCCTTTTAAAAACAGGGACACACCCCTTCATTTGCTTTCTAATGAGGGTTGAGGAAGATTCTTCAAAGTAGTAACCACATAGTCAAAATCCTGAGGCATGCTCTTTAAAAGCACTGCCATAGAATCATCCTCAGTGACAGGGGAATTAATTGAAGCTAGTTGTGTCATAATACTTCTCATAGTGTTGACATGGGCAGCAACATTATCTCCCTCCATTTTAAGTTCAAAGACCTTAATTTTCAGATTTAATTTGGAAGTATGAGAGCTAGCACCAAACAATATGTCTAATTTGTGCCATGCTTCAAAAGGGGATTCCAAATCTGAAATGTGGTGTACATAGTCATCACCCAAACCTAATGCAATGATGGCATAGGCTTTCTCAATTCTCTTTGCATCTGTACGTGTAGAAGTAGAGTTAGTGGCTTTTCCTTTACCTTTTGTTGTAGTTGATTCACCTTCCTGAGAGGTTTGAGTTCCTTCCTTGACTAAGTCCCATAGATTTTCCTTCATAAGCATAATCTTTATCTTCATCTACCAAGTATGGAATCCTTAGCCATTGAACTTGTCAATTTTATAAGTAGCCATGAGAGGGTCTTACCTTTGTCAGGCAGTGTCTACTCTCTTACAAAATGACTGATCTTGTGGAACAAAGAAATCTCCCTCACCATACAAATGTAGACTGCTAGAGATAATTTTAGAAAATCCTAATTGTTTAGCATACTCATACCTTGTTGGCTTCTCCCAAAGTTTCTTAGCTGGGGTCTTCTTCACATTGAATTTTGTCCTTCTTGTAGTCTTCTTCAAGTGATTAGCATTTGAAGATCCCTTAGAGCTTGGCATTTTGACAAAATATCAATCCTAACTGAATTTCAAAGTGAAAATGCATTCTCTGAACTGTACTTTGGCATTACTTTAATCGTCAAGCATCACTCTAGCATTTACTCTAGCATCAAATGTCCAAAACTATCAAAAATGCATTGCAGTAGACTAACTCAACTTGGAGGGCACAATTCACACAACTAAAAAAGAGTTTGAGAGGGCTTTCTGTGCATAACTAAAGCTTGAATACGCAAGTAAGTTCACCACATAGCATTGTTGAAATAGTGCGCCTTTTTATCTGGGAGAGTTGCGCCTTCTTTGACTGTCTTTTCTTTGATTTCTCCTTGCTTCAACAAGCATTGGCCTTCAAAATTCATCAACAGTAGGCTCTAGGCATGGACCAACTTGTGCTAGAAGGGCTCAGGCAATGGTTGAGCAAAAGGGCAAAATTGCACGTTTTGACGTTTCAGCTTGCTTGGATCAGCGCGAGTGGAATACACCATCTCTGGGAGAATGCTCTAGGCCAGGGGAGCACCCCATAGTGTGGAAACTCCAGCTAGAAGGGCTTGGAAGAAGTTGCAAGGAATAGGGAGAACAAAGCTAAGCAAATTTTGAGAAGGAAGGAGGAAGAAAGCTCAAAAAGAGGTGTTGGAGAAGATGCTAAGGTGGCACTACCAAAATGAGTTCTACAAAACCTAGAAGCTCTGATACCAAATGTAGACGAGTGTGGGGTAGAAGAGATGCATCATGGCACAAAGAGTGAGAGCACAAGTGAGGCAAAATCCATTGTATTAGAATGAAGGAATGCCCTCCATTTTATAGAAAGAGAGGATGGCATAGGCACCTCCCTTATATCAGTGGCAATCAGCCTCTACATCAGTGGGACTGGCCTAAATCAAAGGACCTCTCATGTGGGGGCCTTTGGCTTACATCATCACTTAGCAAACTGGCATTTCTTGCCACAAATAAAACATCCAGAAGTTTTGGTGGCTTTAAATGGTTGTCATCGAAGAAATCTTTGAGGTCGTTGAAAATATCTTTTGCACCAATGAAGATGACGGAGCTTTGGAAAAGAAGACATGCCGCAATAGCATTTGGAGTGTCTGGTACGGAGGCATTGATAGGTCTTAGAAGAAGATTGAGAGGGGAAATTTTTCTTATGTCCTACAAATTGATCACATACTGAAGCAAAAATGCCAATCTTTTTGAGTCGTTTCCAAAGAGATTGCTTAGTGCGTTGGCAACAAATATAGACTTCAACCATTTGAAAAAGATTTGCAAAAGTAAAATCTTCCACAATTTTGTGGACTTCATGAGGCACATTATTGACATTGATAATTTTAGTCTGAGCCTCAATAAGAGCCATCACAGAATCACCAATTCAATGAGGTAGGCTATATAGATAATGGTGCTTAGCAGAAGTATGAGAAAAGAGACCATCCCGATAAATCAACTGTTGAGCATGAGCATAATAAGCTTTGAGTTGAAAAAGATCACAAAGTTGTAGTGCAGAAAACTCATTAGAAGCCTGTGAGTGATCATCAGTAAGTGTAGGCATGAATTGGTTGGAGATGGGAGTGGCAATCAAAGCATCTGGGGCATTAGGCTGGTTGTTTCCATCAACACTTTGAAAAATCTGCTCTTTAGAAGCATCAGATAGAAATTTCCACCAATCACCAAGGACACCAATAAATCCATTTGTGGTTTCCATAGCAGCATCTCTAGGATTTCATCTATACACAGTCACCAAAGACATCATATGACCATAGAAGATATGTAGCAAGTCTTTCATTACTTGTGGGGAAGCAGCATCAATATTGAGTATATATCCAGGAAATGATATGCATTAAATGCCTTTGTAAATCAGACTATTCATTGAGATCTCCATCCATAAAATGAGTCTGGAATTCACCATGCATAAATTGAGAGCCAAAAGCATCACGGAAGGCTATGCTGTGACCACGCCATGGTGGTTGTTGCTGCTGCTGGGATTGCTACTGATTGGCTGAGGTGGATTCTGGATTTTATACCAGATCTACTTCCATAGGCTCAATCTTGACTCCTTGATTCATATAGAGAGTGGGGAGTCCAATGGTAGAGGAAGATCTTGGAGAATCCAAAGGAGATTGTGGAGGAAGTTGAGGAGGTGGCTGAGGCATGGGAGCAGGCTATTGTGGACGATCAGGTGAAGGGATTGCTTCATAAGGGGCAAGTGGAACAGTATTGGCAAAATGATTGGGGTTGGTCCACTCTCTTAGATGGCCCCAGTGCCAAGTATTATAATACATAGGAGAGGTTTCAGCGGCAAGCTGTGGGTTCTCATAAGGAAGAGAGTCAGGAAAGATGGGCCAAAGCATGAGGCTAGTAAATTTTTTGGGGTAGAAGGAATTATCAATAGGACTTGCGGATGGCGGAGGTAAGGAAGAAAGAAAAGACTTATGTAGGAGGGTGGTATGCATAGGAGGAACAGGATCAGTAAGCAACTATTGGAGTTCTTATAGAACAAACTAAATATTTTAGTCTAGCTTGCCAAATCCTACAGCGTGGTATAACAAGCATCCAAACATACCTGTGTAGCCAGATTATGTGAATTGCACCAATTGAGTTGTTGCTATTCAACAGGCATGTCAGCATCTATCTCCACCAAGGCATAAGGTGCATGAACTGACTTGAGCTTGCCATCTTCAGTGGTGGATTGAAAACCTTTAGCTCGAGGCCAATTGACAGGGGTGACCGTGTTCATTGGATGAAGCCATTCATAAGCATTAATATTTTCATAATTCATATGGTGATGAGCTGGGAGATTGACCGATGTGGTACACTTGTATTGATGAGTTGCATCATCTTGGAAGCAGGTAGCATTCATAGAGAACATCCAGTCATGAATAGCTTCAGCTTTCTCAAGCAGTAAACTCTGAGAAGAGGAAGCTTTTTCAGATGTTAAATCTTGTACATCTTCAGGGGCTCCAGCGATTGAAACATGGGAAGAAGAGGGGAAAGAGAGATGGATGACTTTTTTCCCATGGCTATGGCGAGGATGGAGCTTGATCATAGATTTAGAAGGGGCATCTTCAATCTGGAACGTGGGCAACTGGGAAGAGGCTTCCTAAAGAATAGACTGATAGTCCATTTCCCATTTGGTTGGCATGGGAAGAGCATCATATTTGAAGCGGGTCACATCAGCATTGGTTTTTCCATACAGAACACATTCATCTTGGGTATTAACATGACGAGGAAGAGGATTATTAGTGGATACAAGATAATTCACACATCTAACATGGATGGCACAATACTTTGAGCGAGGCTTCATGGACAAGCCTTCAACTTGTACATAGAGATGAGCAGTGGAGAGATGCGGATCAGCTAAAGACATTTTGAAGTTGGGATAAACTATAGTATGGACAAGCTCACGGTTTAGACTACCATGGATAAGACCAATCCATGCATCTTTTAGGCGAAGGTGGCGAGTATCAACAAGGCTAGCCATACAAGTAGCATTAACACCCATACGGAACAATGGCTCTATGGCAAGAAAAAAACAACCATAGTGTATATACTGGTAACCAGAATTTTTGAAAGATTCAATTTGTTGAGAAGTAAACAATGGAAGATACACACTAGTAGAGCCTTCATCGGCTATATTTTCAACCACTTCAGAAATCTTGATATGCTTGAGAGCACGAAAATGAAAAGTGGAGAGCTTGTAGATATCTTTGGGATCTATGATGGGCATGTTCTAGGTAGCTTTTGGATCAATAAGTTCAGAAGAGGAAGACGTAGAATGGGTGGAGGAAAAACAAGAAGAGAAGGAACGGATTACAGCAACCATTAGCAAATACTTGATACTTTCCTCACGCACTTAGCTCAACCTCAATGCGTCTCTGATGGCTTCAATGGGGAGCCATTCAATGTCTTTCGGAAAGGTTGAAGAACGCACTTGGCTCTAATACCAAAAGAAGAGCAAGATGCAGATATAGAAGTGCAACGTTAGATAGTAGAGGAACGGGAGCCAACAATGATACCAAGAGGAAGGGAAAACTCAAACTACGGAGATGAAGCGTGAATCATGCATACATAAACGAGATATGCTATAGGAGGGAATGTGCTATTAGATATCAATGCTCCACTCTCGTGTAACTACATGGGAGCCAGCTAACTCTACTTGTAAGCCCCCCATATGAGGAGAAGGCATTGAGTAGCTAGGTTATCCAGTAGGTCTTGGTTTGGACACCAGATGGGGGCCATGTGTGGCCTGATGGCTGGACGGCTTCAGATAGAGTTGGCACACTGCCAACTAGGCTACATGCAAGTGTAGGAAGGAATCCCATGATTGACCGCACTGAGGGTAGACGGAGCATTTCCCGAGGCAGCCCATTCTCGGGTTACGGGGCCCGTTTGGAGCCCCAGATGATCCTGGATTGTTCTGGGCTGAACGGTTCTATTGTGTGGTCGGTGGCCTATTTTGGGACCGACCTCCAGTCGGTCGCAGTTTTGGGCCTCGACTGGCTCGGTCACCCAATTGGGTCTAAATGACTATGACTGGTGGCTATATAAGAGCAGCCCGTGAAGCCCATTATCATCACTGGCTATAGCAACCCTAATTCCTTAGCATCCAACCTTCATCCTCTACTGTTTCCAGCATGCCATCAAAGCTTCTCACACAGGAGCGCACGGCTGGGAGGCAGTGCCATCTGTTGTATCAGTTTTGTAGTAATCAAATTTTTTATTCTCCATACTATCTGCTTTTCTCTCTTGCATACGAGATCCTGTTATCTGTTGAGCACAGACGTTGTATTGTTTTCTTACATGGTATCAAAGCTTGGGCTCTAGCAAGAAGATTTGGTAGTGTGTTTCTGTTTGCAAGCAGATTGTGAGAGATGGCCCAGCCTGCAAGACTACGAATCCCACTATTCGGCGAAAGCGAAAAGTTGGACGGCACTAACTATCCACTCTGGAAGTTCAAGATGAAGACCATCCTAAGCGCATACGAGCTTTGGGATACTGTTATTGGGGTGGACGTGATGCCAATTGCGAGACCGAATCCAACCAATGCAAGACAACAGATAGTACCAACTGTGGATGAGACTTTCGTGTGGACAAGAAGAAATGCAGATGCGATGTGTTCTATTGTATGCAGTGTAAGTGATTCAGTCATGGCTTTAACTCAACATGTCACCACAGCGGAGGAGGAATGGACGGTCTTGAAAAATCAGTACGAGACCACGAATCAGACAGGATTCAAAATTTGGAGACTCAATTCGTGAACGAGAAACCGTCTGAGTCTGAAATGGCAGAGAAGTTCATCACCAGCGTGAAGAATCTGCATGATCAGATGACTATGATTGGCATCACCATCACCAGTGAGAATCTAGCACGAAGGTGCATATGGATTCTCCCACCAAAGTACAACGGTCTTGTTACGACACTGAATAGGCAAAACATAAATCCGCCCAACTTTGAGGATTTCAGCGCAGTGCTTCAGGAGGAGGAGATGTGCCAAAAGACGAGGACTAGAGAAGATTTGGCTTTCTCGGCTGGATCAAAGAAAGGTAAGGGTAAGGACTCTGGTAACCCATCTTCTTTTGATGATAAAAAGAGAAAGAAGAAGATCAAGTGCTTCTATTGCAACAAGGCAGGGCACAAGTAGAATGAGTACCGAAAGAAGATTGCAGATGAGAAGAACGGAGTAAAGAAAGAGTCCAGCAACAACGCGCAGGTAGTAGCAGTAGAGCTATTCGTAGCAATTGAGGAGATTTGCATGGAGGCAGTTCATGTACCTGTAGATGAACCTTGGATTATTGATAGTGGTGCATCGCGCCACATGACCAGTCGAAAGGATTGGTATACCTCTCTACATCCGGTAGGGAATGACATCCGGGTAGCAGTCGGTAATGATGCAAAATGTCTAGCAAAAGCAAAAGGTACGATTGCTCTCAAGTCAGATGGAGTTGTAAAATAGTTGTCCGATGTTCTTTATGTGCTAGATATCAAGAGGAACTTGTTGTCCGTTTCTGCGATCACGGATCGGGACCTCAAAGTTCACTTCGATAAGAATGGTGGACAGATTTTGGATCTTCAAGGGAAGGTCATTGGTAAAGGTACACGGCACAACAACATCTACGAACTCTCAGCTTTCAGTGCTCGAGCTGATGTGAGCAACACTAAGCTGTGGCATGAGAGGTTTGGTCATCTAAACCTTAGTTCTTTAAAGGAGATGCATAAAAGTGGAATGATTACAGACCTACTAGAAATTACAGATTTGCCCGATGTATGTGAACCTTGCATGATGGGCAAGTAGCATCGACAGCCCTTTCCTAAAGAGGCCAGCAGGGCAAAGGCTCCTCTAGAGCTCATTCACATGGACCTCTGTGGAAAGATGGATATGGAAACTTTCGGTGGTTCCTACTACTTCATGATGCTGATCGACGACTACAGTAGTAGTAGAGCGCAAAATGCACGTCATCTACGAAATGGGCAGGAGTATGATGAAAGGGAAAGATTTGCCAAAGACTTTCTGGGCTGAAGCATGTAACACGATATTTTACATTCTGAATTGTAGCTACATGAAGGCTATGAATGGGATGACTCCACTGTAGGCCTTTTCTTGTATGAAACCTTCAGCTGCACATTTCAGAGTTTTGGATGTGACTGTTTTGTGCATGTCCTTGATGCTAACAGGACCAAATGGGAACCGAAGAGCCGGAAGTGTATTTTCTTGGGCTACAGTGAAGAGGCAAAGGGTTACCATCTCTATAATCCTGTTACTAAGAAGGTAATAGTAAGTCGCGATGTGGTCTTCTCAGAACAGCCGCATCAATTGGAGGAGGATGCTTCCTTCCCAGACAACCAAGACCAAGATATCCATCAAGTATAACAACCAACAACAGACCGAACTCCCCCAATGGTGCTTGGGAGGATTCAAGATAAAGAAGAGGAAGAAGAGCCTGCAGAACCACAACGGCAACGACCATTCCCGAAGTGGGTAAAGCAGCTTTTGGATGGTAGAGAACCTCCAGCCATTGAGGAGGAACCATCCGAACACCACCGGTCCAAGAGATTAGAGGAGCAAAGAAGGGCGCTAGAACACTTGGTCAACTATGCTTTGATGAGAGAGGTGATCCGTGCTGAAGAACCCAAGTGTCTTAAAGAGGCACAGGGTAATGATAGGTGGATGGAGGCTATGTAGTTGGAGTATGGCTCCATAATGAAGAACAACACTTGGGACCTTGTGGATCGACCACCAAAATGCAAGGTAATCGGCACCAAGTGGGTGTACAAGACCAAGTACAAGTCCGACGGCACGTTGGATAAGTACAAGGCTCGGCTCATGGCAAAAGGATTTGCACAGGTACATGGTTTTGATTATCAGGATACTTTTACTCCCACAGAGCTCAACTAACCACAATTCGTAGTGTTTTGGCTTTAGCAGCATAGGAAAGTTGACCCGTGTTTCAGATGGATGTAAAATCTGCTTTTTTGAATGGAGATCTTAAGGAGGAGGTATACGTGGAACAACCACTAGGTTTTGTGATCCCCGGTTCAGAAGGTAAAGTCTGTAAACTAAAGAAGGCACTTTACGGGCTGAAACAGGCCCCACGAGCGTGGTACCAATGGATTGATGCCTACTTTTTGCAAAGCGGGTTTACGAGGAGCCCCTCTGATGCAAATTTGTACATATACAGAGAAGGAGGTAGGTGTATGATCGTGGTCCTTTATGTGGACGACCTTGTCATAACAGGTAACCATGAAGAAAAAATCTCGCAGACACAAAGAGTTGCTAGGAAGAGAGTTTGAAATGACAGTAGACCTCGGATTGATGCATTTCTGTTTGGGGATTGAAGTTTGGCAAGGGCCAAAACAGATCTTCATCTCATAGCTGAAGTATGCTAGAGAGACACTGAAGGCATTTGGCATGGCTGAGTGTAAGACAGTTGGTACCCCTATGGAGGTTGACATGAAGCTCTCAAATGAGGATTCATCACCACTGGTGGACGAAGGCAAAGTACAGAAGGCTTGTGGGCAGTTTGATTTACTTGTGCAACACGAGGCCGGACATCAGCTTTGCGACTGGTGTACTAAGCAGGTTTTCCAATAAGCCCCAGGAGAACCATTGGAGGGCAGGGATGTGGGTGCT
Source organism: Dipteris shenzhenensis (assembly GCF_047967505.1). Lineage (NCBI taxonomy): Eukaryota > Viridiplantae > Streptophyta > Polypodiopsida > Gleicheniales > Dipteridaceae > Dipteris > Dipteris shenzhenensis. The sequence goes on along the minus strand of NC_141612.1, from coordinate 504,683 downwards.
GAAATACATCAAAGGCACACTTGATTATGGCATCACCTATACCAAGGGCAACATCTTGACCGGATTCTTGACTCAGATTGGGATAGGAGACGTGGACAGTAGGAGATCAGTGGCAAGTTACCGTTTCTCACTTGGATCTGGAGCTGTGTCATGGGTCAGCAAGAAGCAACCTACAGTTGCTCTTTCTTCTATCGAGGCTGAGTACAAATCAGCATGTTTTGCCTCTTATGAGGTTGTGTGGTTGAGGAGGATTTTAGGGGACATGGGTGCAGTGCAGAACAAGCCTATGTAGTTATCATGTGATTATCAGAGTTGCATGGCAATTGCAAAGAACCTTGTGTTCCACGCTCGCACAAAACACATTGAGATTCAATATCATTTTGTACGTGAGCTCATCATGGATGGAGAGGTCGACTTGGTGTACTGTCCAACTACAGAGAATGTTGCGGACATCTTCACGAAGGCTCTTGGAAGAGACTTGCTACAGAGGCATCTTCATCGACTTAGCATTGGGTTAAAAAAGTAAAGTTCACTTGCACGTGGACATTGAGGGGGGTGTTAGATATCAATGCTACACTCTCGTGTAACTACGCGAGAACCCGCTAACTCTACTTATAAGCCCCCCATATGAGGAGAAGGCATTGGAGTAGCTAGGTTATCCGGTAGGCCCTAGTTTAGACACCAGATGGGGGCCATGTGTGGCTTGATGGCTGGACGACTTCAGATAGAGTTGGCACATTGCCAACTAGGCTACATGCAAGTGCAGGAAGGCATCCCACGACTGACCGCACTGAGGGCAGACGAAGCATTTCTCGGGGCAGCCCACTCTCAGGTTGCGGGGCTCGTTTGGAGCCCCAAATGATCCTGGATGGCGAACTGCAACCGTAGATCAGTTGCTCTATTCTGTACCACGGTCCTATCGTGTGGTCGGTGGCCTATTTCGGGACCCGACCTCTAGTCGATCGTTTTGGGCGGACTGGGTCGGTCACCCCATTGGGTCTAACCGACTACGACTGGTGGCTATATAAGAGCAAGCCCGTGAAGCCCATTATCATCACTGGCTACATCAACCCTGATTCCTTAGCATCTAGGCCTCCCATACTATCTGCTTCTCTCTCTTGCATACGAGATCCTGTTATCTGTTGAGCACAGATGTTGTATTGTTTTCTTACATGTGCTATAAAGGGAGAAGAAGCATCTGCAGTAAAGAAAAGCTCGTAAGTGATGGTGAAGTAATAAAACATAAACCCTAAACCCTAAACTTCACCAGCTTTTCCAACAACATCCTGAGCTACATCTACCTCGATCAATCATTTGGTGGAGGAATCCACGAAATCTTCGCTCTTTTTTGGTCAAATTTTTGGTCAAATCGTGTTTTTAAGGCACCTAGGTCTAGTTAGGCCGTGTGGGTCCCACCTTGTAAGACACCCCCTGGAGCATCCGCCTTTATGGCATGTGAGACCCTTAGGCTTGGGTCATCATTTTGGAACTTTTTGGACTCTTTTTGGACCATTTTTGAGCATTTTAGGGTTTTTTTGGGCTAACGTAACTGGTCCCCAGAGATCAAGTGGGCTTTTGATACGTGTTAATGTCCCAAGAGTAATCCCACAAGCAAAGAGGACAAAAAGTGGCCTCCCCCCACTATAAAGGGGGAGCTTCTCTCATTTGTATTCTCACATTTTGGGTGTTCCACTGATGAGCTTGAGAATATCAAGCAAAACTAGTTTGGAACAAAGCACCCGTTTGTAATACAAAGAGGATTTTCTCTCTCTTTTTGTCTCTCTTATGTGTTCTGTGATTCTTGTGCTTGTGCTTGTGCGTTTTTTGCATGAGATAAGACTCCGTCCCTCCCGCGCTTTGCAATAGAAGCAAAGGAGTGGATAAAGGGATCCTCCCTTTGGATTGGAGTCCTTGCCCATGGTCCCTTTTTTAAGGGACTGTGGGAACACCAGGACCCCAAAACTTTGGGGGTAGTTTGTGCTAGAGCCTAGGATGGCAGCCCTAAGCCTTACACCCCTTTGTTTTCCATTCTTTTTAAGAAGTCATCTAGGGTGGATTGGAATGTTAGGGTCCTTAGTGGCCTCTTTCTGCTGGAGTGTAATTACATTCACAGGTTGTGATATTATGCTTGCCGGCCCTAGACTTTGATGGTCCACCCCAATGATGATTGGGACATCACACTTAATCTCTATTTGTTGTGGGACCTTATTTTTCATGGGACAATCCATACAGGCATGTCCTATGCCACAATCTCTGCAGAGTGGTTTGAAAGTAGCAGGGATACCACGATGAGGACACTCTACAATCCGGTGATTTTCTCCACAACTGTAGCACTTGATTAGCACTCGATATGTGTTGGGACGTACTTGATTTGCATAGACTAGTATTAGACCCTTGGCGCCTTCTACATAGTACACTGGGTACTCTACTTCATACTCAAATGGCGAGTCTACTTCCTTGAATTGCAGTTGTTGTATTGGAACTGCCTCAGGAGCTGGATTTGGTGCTCTTGGATATGGTCGTGGATTCACATTCCTGAGTAATTGTGGGACTTGTGTTTGAATGGGAATATGATTTAGCCTCAGAGCTGGGGGCACTTGTGCAAGTGCCAGTTGCCTGTACATTGGCATGGGTGCCGATTGGTATTGTTGAGGTTGAGGCGGGTTGTTGCACATGTTGAAGATGCAACTGTTTTCATCATGGCCACCGACAATGCAAATATGGAACCACAGCCTTGGCAATGTATTTGCTTGTGTAGTGATCATGGCTCTTAGGACCGAGCACTCATTTGCTATATGATTGGCCATGTAGTGTGGGCACCAAACATTTTCTCATTGTGGATAAGTCTGAGAAGGCGGCTGAGACAAGTGAAGCTTTTGTTCCATGGCCTGCATCATTTCTTCTTTTAGCTTCATGGTCATGGCCTCTAGGCGATCTTCATTTGACATTTCGGTAGTGGACTTGGATTTGCCCTTTTTAGAGCGCTTATATTGTGCACTGGATCTTCCATCATCAGTGCTAGTGTCAGAGTCGGTCATGCCATCCTCAATGTCAATGGTTGCCACATCAGCAGCACTAAACATTTCGTAACTGCTGCTTTGCAATAGAAGCAAAGGAGTGGATAAAGGGATCCTCCCTTTGGATTGGATTCCTTGCCCATGGTCCCTTTTTTAAGGGACTGTGGGAACACGAGGACCCCAAAACTTTGGGGGTAGTTTGTGCTAGAGCTTAGGATGGCAGCCCTAGGCCTTACACCCCTTTGTTTTCCATTCTTTATGCTTAAACACGACACCACATGCACAATTTTCACACTCACTCACTTTTTCAGCACTTGTGGTTCATAGAAAGCGCATTACACTTTTTGTTTTGCACTTCTTAAAGTGCACTCCACCATGCAAGTAATCGATCCTCAAAAATTCCTTTTTTCTCAATTTTTGTTGTCGCAGCTGGCCGATCACTCATACTTCACTGCTACACACCTTTTTATATTTTTTAAAAGCCTTAAACCTAAACCCTAAACCCTAAACCCCCAACCCCCTAAACCCTAAACCCTAAACCAGTTTGCAGGTTTGTTCCTTTTGTACCCATTGTTTGAGTGCCTGAAAACGAGCCTTCTCCACCTCTGCATTTGGGTATGGAGCTTCTTTTATTTGAGGCTCCGGAGTTGATGTGGATGAGCTCAGTTGCTCATTGCTTGGCACAGGTAAAGGCATTTGTGCTTTCTTTTTAAGAAGTCATCTAGGGTGGATTGGAATGTTAGGGTCCTTGGTGGCCTCTTTCTGCTGGAGTGTAATTACATTCATAGGTTGTGATATTATGCTTGCCGGCCCTAGACTTTGATGGTCCACCCCAATGATGTTGATTGGGACATCATGCTTAACCTCTATTTGTTGTGGGACCTTATTTTTCATGGGACAATCCATACAGGCATGTCCTATGCCACAATCTCTGCAGAGTGGTTTGAAAGTAGTAGGGATACCACGATGAGGACACTCTACAATCCGGTGATTTTCTCCACAACTGTAGCACTTGATTAGCGCTTGATATGTGTTGGGACGTACTTGATTTGCATAGACTAGTATTAGACCCTTGGCGCCTTCTACATAGTACACTTGGTACTCTGCTTCATACTCAAATGGCGAGTCTACTTCCTTGAATTGCAGTTGTTGTATTGGAACTGCCTCAGGAGCTAGATTTGGTGCTCTTGGATATGGTCGTGGATTCAGATTCCTGAGTAATTGTGGGACTTGTGTTTGAATGGGAACATGATTTAGCCTCAGAGCTGGGGGCACTTGTGCAAGTGCCAGTTGCCTGTACATTGGCATGGGTGCCGATTGGTATTGTTGAGGTTGAGGCGGGTTGTTGCACATGTTGAAGATGCAACTGTTTTCATCATGGCCACCGATAATGCAAATATGGAACCACAGCCTTGGCGATGTATTTGCTTGTGCAGTGATCATGGCTCTTAGGACCGAGTACTCATTTGCTGTATGATTGGCCATGTAGTGTGGGCACCAAACATTTTCTCATTGTGGATAAGTCTGAGAAGGCGGCTGAGACAAGTGAAGCTTTTGTTCCATGGCCTGCATCATTTCTTCTTTTAGCTTCATGGTCATGGCCTCTAGGCGATCTTCATTTGACATTTCGGTAGTGGACTTGGATTTGCCCTTTTTAGAGTGCTTATATTGTGCACTGGATCTTCCATCATCACTGCTGGTGTCAGAGTCGGTCATGCCATCCTCAATGTCAATGGTTGCCGCATCAGCAGCACTGAACATTTCGTAATTGCTAATCTCTTTCATGTCTTTTTGGATTTTCTTCCTTAGGCTTGTAATGAACCAGGCCGTGAGGTACTTTGCATTGGGACGTGGGTCACATTTGGCAATTAAGCGTTTTCATCTTGCCCAGGTACATGCATACATCTTCTCGATGGCCTTGTTCAATCTTGCTGAGTTAGAGGGTGGGATCCTCTTGTAGTCTCTCTGTTTGAAAGCGCCTCTTGAATTTTGTTTGAAGTAGGTCCCATGTGGCTCTCTCTTCCACTAGGAGGTCTAGGTACCATTCTGATGCTTCATCGTTTAAGGCCATGGGAAGCCAGGCCACCTTGGTTTCATTGGATTGATCTCTACCTGCTCGGCATGCAGCATCAAAATGCTGGAGGAATCGGGCTGAATCTCCCCTATGATTATATTTGGGAAGTTTGAGTTTGCCCAAGGGGCACCTGCCTTGATTGTTATTATTTTTGTGATTAAAGAAATTGTTACCCTCTCCATCGAGGTCAATATCCCCATCATCGTTCGTGGCACTCGGCCACATTGTGTTAGGGAGGAGTCAAAGGGATTTCTTGAATTTCAAGGTGGAATCAGCGTAGATGATTATTGGAGGCATTGGCCACAGCGGAGGTGTATGCAAATTTGGCGAGCGTTGGTATCAGAGGCATTAGCCATAGCATAGCTGGTTGCATGCAGATTGGGTGAGAGTTGCAAAGAGTGTCTCTGTCGCAAGTGCGGGTGTTGATGTTGTGTTAGGGGGGTTAGATAAGTGCTAGTTTTGTAGGGACCATCGTGTTAATAATGTGCCTAGGATTGTACCACGTGTATAAGGAAATGTGCCGGTACAAACGGATCGTCAATCGGAGGTCACAACGAAAATATAGAAGCGAATTAGTGTAAAAAGAGGCCCATACGGGGGTGCAAGTTAACGAGTGCTAGGGATGCCAAAATGGTGTGCAATGGGTTGGAAAATTGCCTTGTAGCATGTTGTTTCCGTGTGTGAAATCGTGGTTCAAACCATGTCCATTTTGGGTCCCAAATGGGCGAGTTACGAAGGGTTAAAGGAGGGGTAAAATGGCCATTTTTCTTGAGGGGGCTTGGTCTTAAGGTTTTGTGTGAATGGGCTTTAAGTCTAATTGAGGGGTAGTAACTGACCTAGCTAGTTGACCTAATTGACGTAGTTAGTCTAACTAACCTATGGATCAAACTATCTATAGTTAACTAAACTAACCACAATTAGTTGAACTAACTTTAGTAGAGTCAAGCTAACCTAACTGTCTAGTTATTTGACATCAAGCTTTGTGATAGCTACCTATGTCACACCAACCATGCTAGGCACAATGGAATTCATACAAGAACTTTCCAATGAGAATGATGAACTATTTTCACTGGCAACTTTCTCAGCAGAAATTGGGCCCAACAAAAACAAAAGATCTCTGAGACATTGCGATCCTACTCCCATTTGATACATAGAATAGATATCACTTTATTACGGTGAGTATCATAGAAGTGGTACATGTGGGAGATCGCGATGTTCAATGGTGCAACTCTGACAACAAGTACATGTTGGCAGTAGATCCACAAGAACCTACTACAATGCAAGATATCAAAGGACTTCAAGCAATGTTGATGCCAATGGGAAGACAACTACATGCCAACAGGATCTTCATCAAAGTCTTGGTGACACTTCTTCCCAGTTATTATCAAAAAATATGAGGACCCAAATAGTTATACAATTCATATTCCTCTGGTGGTCTACAATTCATATCCCAGTTCTTGCTAGGTTTGGGTCACAATTGGTCAATGTCCCCGCACTCACCTTCTGATGCACTCACAGGTACTAAGGCCATTTAGGTGAATAGGAACTCGGTTCCAAGTGCTAGATCTAGGTGTGTCCATAAAGAGAAATAAAGTTATAACATGTGGGAGTCCTACCTCTTTTCTCGCTTCAAGGGAAGTCCTAGGTGAAAATAGACGTCATTCCCCTTTAGGTCCTCAACACAGTACACTCAGCACATCACCTTTTGCATAAGCACCCACCACTGGGGCCCATGTCTTAACCAAGTGATGTTAAAGAAATCACAAACTCACATCTGCATGAATCCTAGGGTTCATTGATAAAGAAAAGGCTACAATTGTTATGAAAAATCAGTACACCACTTAGAACCTCGAATCAGTAGCCAAAATCGAACAGGGCCATGACTTATGGCTAAGTCAGGAGAGTATTGAATACCTAGAACAACAAGTGGTTCTATGTCAATAGCTCCAAAAGACACATTCAATTGCAAGGTGGAGGTGAAGACATCAATATGGGTTGATGAGTTTCTTGTGACCCTCAAAGCTTTATTTTCAAATTCCCTTACTAACATCACCATTAACTATCTAACTTCCACTCATCCTCTTTTCTTTATTTTTCTTTTCTTTCATTTCTAGCTTAGAAGCCTTTCCTAGAATCCCCCTTCTATAAACCTCTTCAGCCATGGTCCTCATTTTAGGAGTTTCTATGGTGTATTATCAGAATCCTCTCAATTTTATGACTCAAACAAATCCCTCAATGAAATATAATCCATAAAATGGATTTTGGAAGAACTTCAAAGTAGAGAAGTAAGAAAAAATGTCATGCAAAACTTCAGACTTACAAGAATGGCAGGTTAAAGACATAGTCTGATAAGAATCCAATAAAAGTTCCACTCAAATCAAATATGGGACATAAGGAGGAGAATGAGAATGCATTGTACGTACTCTGCTAACCATAACACTGCTAGGATCTTACATATATCCTACTAACAACTTCTCCCTACTAACTTACACCTTAGATTTTTCTCTTTCTTCCTCTTTCTTTGAAAGGTCACAAATACTCATCTATAATCCATCCACCCAACATCTAACCATTGCAATCAATCAGGCCATTGCATGCCAATTACAGTGGAATCCAAGGCTACGAGATGCAATATCCATCTTTCTAGCAACAATTCTGCCTATGAAACATTGCAAATGGAAAAAATTCACATGGGTACTCTCCAGGAATGATCTTCACTGACAAAAAAACCAACAACCATGACTTTTGCATGATCCATGGGACTGGATCTCGAGAACAGGAAGGGGGGCATGCTAACTACATTAGTTGGTGGCAATGTAGTGGCAAGTCCGTAGAGCTAGGATTGTGTGTTAGAGCCAAATAGGCCCAAGTTGATTGTAAAGAATGAGAAAAGAGAGTGGTAAAAAGAGATTAGGGTTGGCCCTCCCTTCAAAAATTGACATGTATAAAAGGCCAAGTGGTTGACTTTGGTCTTCATTGTTGGATGCACAAGTTTGAAATAAAAGCTCCCTCTTCTCTTCTAAGAGTGTTTTTGGGTGTTCTCTTGTTTCGTTTGTTGTGCCTTTGTGTTTGCCACTCCATCCTATCACTAATGACTTTTTCATGCTAGTTTCATTAAGAAATGAAACTTTTATATTGGCATTAAAAGTTTATATGCCCTAATAAAAATAAACTTTTGAAACTTTTATGCAAAAATTTTAAAAGTTTCACCAAGATTTGCATATTTTACCTAGAAATTCAAAAGAAAATGTATAAAATTATACTATGTTTTGTCAATATTATGAAATAAAAAAAATTAGCTTGACAATATAGCTTTGATAAAAACATCCATCCTCTTCTCCTCCCCTTCTCCTTCTCTTCTTCCATCTTCTGTTTCCCTCTTTCTCTTGTGGAAACATAGTGCAACAATCTGTGAGCTGCTTGAGTGACACTTGCGGATGGCTCATGCATTGCATTGCTCTCACAAGGAGTAGCTTGTAGTGGAGGCTCCATCGGCATTCCTTCAAGATCCCCACGATATGTGAGTCACCGTTGAGACTACACAAACATAATAGGACAAGTTGAGGAGATGCAAAGCTAAAGGAAAGCACGTAGTGACCTGAACGTAGCATTATGAACTTCTATTGGTATACGATCAAGACAAAGAAGACAATGAATGTAGAAGAAGGAGAATGCAAATCTAGGTGTGGAAAACTTGCAGGAGATTAGATCTTATACAAGAAGAGGTATTAAATAGATAGAGGATGCAAGTTGATAGATACTCAAAGGGAAAAAGGAAAAGAATTGACAGTAGAGGTAAATGAAATGTCAAGTGAAAAGGAACATCAATCAACCCATTAAAACATAGAATTAAGGCTAAAAGACCCTTAAGGGAACAAATTATGAAATTAAGAGAAGTTTGGTAGAGAGAGAGAGAGAGAGAGAGAGGGTGGAAAGGATTACACAAGAGAGGCGGTGAAAGCAATTCACCGTGAGGTAATGTGAAAAAAGCTATTGTGAGAGTGGAGAGAATGGAAGGTTTTATCCATCTAGTGTAGGGAGAGGCACGTATTTAAAAGAAAAAAGACCAAGGGAAAGTTGGTACACAAAGTTGATGGGACATTAGAAAGGTGTGAAGGTGCAAAGAAGGTGTTCAAATATCAGAAAGGATAAAAGAAAGCAACTAATATGGGGAGTAGAGACCCAGTAAAATACATCACAATAAGCAAATGTGGGAACTAGAGTAGTGTGTGTGTGTGTGTGTGTGTGTGTGTGTGTGTGTGTGAGCGTGTGCACGCATGCATGCGTGCGTGTGTGTGTGGGGGGGTGTGGGGGTGTGTGTTTAAAAATTAAAAACTTTCAACAACACAACACACGAAGCTCTAATAAGGGTGGATAAAATAACCTTTTTTATATATGGGTGTACATAAAATAAAAGTTGGAACAAAATTTGGACGTTAGATAAACCTAACCAATGGTGGACTCGATGCATGCGTCAAATATGGAAGAATGGTCTTCCTCTGAAGCAATAGGTTTTCATGTGGAATTGTTTGTTGGGTGTCCCATTGGTGGGTATGAGATTGGCCAAATTACATATTGCACGTGTGCGTTATTTGCATTATACCTATCCCAAAGAGATTATTAGCCATCTCTTGTGGCATCGCTTAGCTACATAGCATCTCCTTGTTAAATTGTTAACTGGACTTTGGATTCGTTTCCCTTTGCATCATTTTTCTAAGAATTTTTAGCTATTTGAGAGATATCACTCTTCTCTTGTTGATTATGCCTCTTTGTTTTCATGGGTCAGATTTACTACACACTGGACCATATGGCATGGTAGAAATTAGATAATCATATATCCTCTCATGCCCCCTTAGATACAATGCATTCTTCAATCATTCCTTGCATTCGTCCCTACATGATGCCTATCATCTAGGTGATATTTATATGCATCTTTTAGAAGTGTTATGCTCTTGCTTTTAGCTGCTTGCAATATGGGTGGTAGTAGTTGTACATTCACTTAAATGAATCAGTGGTTTCACCCTGAAAAACAAAAGTGTGTAGATAGATAGATAGAACTATAGATAAATGGATAAAGAAGGATAACAAAAGTGCAATATAAAAATTTCACTTAAATGAATCAGTGGTTTCACTCTGAAAAACAAAAGTGTGTAGATAGATAGATAGAACTATAGATAAATGGATAGAGAAGGATAACAAAAGTCCAGTATAAAAACTTCCTTCCTATTTCAACATGAAATGTTCTAGCATAATGTTGTTTTGGATGGTGCAAGTTAATAGTTCCCACTTAACTTATGGAATAAGGTTTACTATGGGCTTGGCATTGTTGAGTTACTGTTTGAAGGATAGTAGGATTGATATTGAAAAATTAATTATATTACTATTTATCTAGGTGCAAATTTACATAATTGTTTACTTAAGTATTCATATAAAATTTTGTAATACTTTATGTTGTTTGGTTACGTAATGTCTTATATATAAATGCATGCATGCACGTGCACACACACACACACACACATGTGCATGGATGTGCACGCTCACACAAGTGTGTGTGCGTGCGTGCACACACGCGCGCGCACACACACACACACACACATAAGTATGTAAGTGCACATGGAGACAAAAAAACCATGTTTTAAAAATAGAGGTCTATTTTCTTCACATTCACTTGTCTAAATTGTTATGTATAACACAAATATATTAGTTGCCTTCTTTACTTAAATGCTTTAAAGGAAACTCTAAGCATTAAGTATATGTGCACCTCTTCTCTCACATGGACCCATGTGCTAGTATAAGCTCTTGCATAAATAGAAGAGAGGAAAAGAAATTTGTTTCTTCAAAATCTTCCCAAATGGAATATTTTTTCATATATGCATATTCTTTTTAGTTTACAAGGGGTTGTGTGTCTAGGGTGGTGATTATGGGAAAATGATCACCCTAGGCACACATCCCCTTGAAATTTTTTATTTAAAAAAGGGCATAATATGGAAATCCCCATACAACACATGCGAGCAAACACACATTTAAGATACCACTACATTCTAAATTTTGCATTTTAAAAAATAAGTGATAACCCCTCTTCTGTGTGTCCTAAAAAGTCCCCTTTGTACATGCACAAGTGACAAAGCTTAATTGGATAAGTATTATTCAAACTCTCTCCTATTTTGTAAATGGCGTGTAAGTCACTCAAATGGAAAAACTTCCTTTCATTAACTATCATGTTATATTATGTGAGTGTAAAGTGAGTGTGGTGGTAAATTTTGAGAGGGAAAAAATCGTAATTTCATGACCATCAACACAAAATTTTGACCAAAGTTTCCAGTAATTTTATTGGATTAAAATGCATATACTAATGGGGTTGAGATGTCAACTCAAACTAGTTTTTAAAGTTCTTGTACATAAAATCTCTGGCAAATTTGATTTTGATGGTGATGGTCTAGGAAAGTTATGGCATTTTACAAGTTAGGTATCAACTTTGTCATCTTCATAATGTTGATCTAGTGGATGAGCACTCACACTACATGCACCTTAAGGTAGAGTATATATCTTCAAAAAGATAGTGATGAATCTAGAAACAATATGCCATGTGTCAATCACAAGATAAATACATTGTTTTAAATGTTGGCCCTTTTGCAACATCTATATAGTTCCTAAAAATGAAACAACTATGCATGTGAACCCGTGGTCCTATTGAATAAAAACCATATCTAAATTCTACATTGCCATAAAAAACATGTAATTGTAAGCAATAAAAAATTTTCTCAATAAAAGGAAGTGTCTAGTTGTAATTGGTGGTTAGTTAAATAAGCAAAAATAAGATTAAGATACAAAAGCGATATCGTTTTTCTATGGCTTGTAGCCTAGAAAACATAAACGTTGGATGAATACTTAGAACCACAACATACAAGGCAATCCATGTCATGGATGTGCTATACATAAGAAAAAACCAAACAAACCATAACATTTCCCAATGTAAGGATGGTTGAAATAATCCAAAAGCACATGGATAAAGAGGGAAAACGTTTTCATGGGAAAATAAATGTGAAGGTGAAAGGCCCTCTAAATAAACATAAAATCACATTCTCTCATCTTGAGATGTGGGAAACATAACAATAATAAAACTATTAAATAATCAATTTTTAAAAGGAAAGAAAACCATGGAGAAGTACCCTTGACTAAACTAAGTTATACATTGTAAAGGTGTGCTCAATGAATTGGAAAATAAGTGCATAGGCCATGTTCATGGGGACACTAGGTTCAAGGTCCTAGAAAGTTTGGCACATTACCACATCTAGGGTAATTACAAACAAGATGCAGATTGAATGAGCATGGGAATTTTTTTTAAATTGTCAAAGGTAAAGACATAGGTAACACATTCCAAGAGTGAAGGTGTGGGAAGGTGATTGGAGCAAAGCAAAAAAGAAAGAAAGAAATTTTAAAAGTCAAAGAAGGTGCCTATGTTTGATGGGCAATGTTGTATCCAAGGTCATTGTAATAAAGAATAGAACTAGATAACCTCAAGTTAAAATCATGATAACTAGATGAGTACAATTATATAAGATAGTTGAAGCTTGTGGTCACCATAGCGCATATTAGTGAAGTAAATAAAGCATTGACTAAAGTTTCAAGACATAGTTATATGCAAGACATAGAGCTTCAATCATTGTAACCATCATCTTATGGAATGCAAATATATTTCCTAAAGAGTAATACTTTGGCATATTTGGATGATGGAATAATGTAGCATTTTTCAACTATATCCTTGAATTTTAGATTGCATTAAATTTTGATGCTTATAAGTATGAAAAAGAGTTTGCAACCCAATAATGCACAATAGAATATGATTGTCCCTGCTAATTAGATGTGTCGAGAGTGACCATGATTAACACTCAAATTTCAATTCTATCTTTATACCATGAAATGTAATGGCACATGCGTTAAGACATGAAAATCCTTTTATCTCGAAGGAGCCATAAGCTTCATGTGTTTGACCGAGCTCATTGGTTAATTTAGTCAAAGCATAGCTTTCTAAATCCTCTTTAGGAAAGTAGAAATTAGGAGGATTGATTTGTGGTTCTCCATGATAAATGTGTTAGATGGGTGATCCTTAGCTTCATATGTCTCCCTTAACTAGATGGACCTAGAAAAGATAGGATAAGCAATGTTTAAGTTATCTTTTGGGTCATTTTCTACTATTGGAATGTAAAGAGTATCTAAGATGGGAGTCCTCAAATATTTGAGTTTCCACTCTAAAGTGTCCTAGTAAGATGCTATAGCCCATGGGCTACCAACCCTTTACAGGTGGGATGGACATTGATGGCAATACATGTTGCATCAAGAGGGCAATGGGTCAGACTCCTAATGTATGATGACCTTGTGTACAATGTTCTTCTTGTGGGGTTAGACTCTGAGTAATGAGGGGATAGGTTAAGATATACTAAAAGATGTGTGAGCCTAATGAGGTAAGAGAGGCTCATGAGTGATGGAAGAAGTGATGGTCGTTGTAAAGGTTGTATTCATGTGAGATGTCTATAGCTAATTAATCAATCATTAAAGAAAGCCCAAGTGGTTCATGTCTAATCAAATTTTATGACCATGGGTTTCCTTTTAGCCTTTTTTAAATAAAATCGGAATCATGAAACGTAGTGTATAATAAAGTTACTTATGATTTATGAGAGCATTTGAATTGTGAAGATATAATAGTTAATGCTAATTGCCAATTCCTAGAATTAGTACATGGTACTTCACGTCGAGAAGAGCATTAAAAATGTGCTCTATGCAAGCCTACTCAGTAAAGCTAGGTAAACATTTGGACACGCAAATTCATCACATGCAAGAGTCACATGTTTTCCCTAGAATAGACAAACATTGAATCACCATGCAAATAAACATGACAAGAGGATAGGCCTAACAAAACTTGAGTTCACCCTAAACTTTTGATATTGTGAGGCTACCTAGACAAACTATAGATTTGATGTTATCTCATGATATTGTGGCTAAAGGGTTCTTGGCTAAACTTTTAAGCATGGGGTCATCTGACAAGTAAAACAACTTTTGTATTATTTTGCTAGGCTATGTATTATTTGCTAAGCTATGTATAACTGATGACATCTTCATAGGTATACAACTAAGCATATGATTCTTTTTAATAAATCCAACCTCTTGTTTGAAAGTTTTTTTGTTTTCTTTTTGAGGTGGTAAAACACAGCAAAAGGGTTTTTACACACTTAAGACCTTATAGTTTTTTTTTTCCCCCTACAGAAAAGAACTTCTATTGACGCTTGTAAAAAAAGATCATCCAAGTTGGCAAATACCATAAAGGTGCCATAAGGTCTTATAGTTAATGAGTGATTAGATGGTATTCTATGAGACATTAGTGGATAAGCCCAGCTGCTCAATGCCAACAAGGAAAAAATAGCACTTGATGTGGTGATTAATAGGTGTTCATCAATTCTTTCATAGCATTGGTGTGTAACCTCAAACTCTCCTCAAGGTCTTAATTCATTGGTGTGCTCTTATGGTGATAAGTCAATGGGGGTCATATAGGATAGTTGTTGTGGGGTTTGGCATTTGGTATTGATGAATGTGTACTCTATTAATTGACCACTAGATATTCAAGGGCATAGGTGGTGCAAAGGGATGCAAAGTTGCTTCCAATCAAAGACCTATTTGTGATGAGATGTGATGATAATTCTTGCAATCCATATCATGCCGCTAGTTACCTACGTCCCCTTTCTAATATTCCTTAGATTAGATTTTGCCCACATGAACTAGAAGGTAAATCATAATAGCTTAGCACCATGCAAGGCAACAAATTAATTGTGTTACACACCTTGGCTTGGTTATTAGAACTAAGGGTTAGGGGCTTGAATGTATCATGGAGTCCAGAGCATTTACATCAACGGTTGTCTAACGCGCCAAACAAGTCTATCTCTAACTCTATACTGAGTTGATCTCCTATATCATCATCATACTCTAGCATTGTACATTCACCTAAGAGTACTTGATCATCTTCTTTAATAAAGTGTGGTGATTCTTGATGATCATCGTCTTCTTCCTCAATATCGTGATCTCCATCTTCCTCTCGTATGATGTCATTATGCACATCTTCCTCTTGGCTCATATTGTGATCTTCATCTTCTTCACTAGATTCATCTGGATCAATTGGATCCAGTATTGGTAGTGGCATCTCAATATCCACATCTCTATCTTCAAAAATTTGCTTACTTCATGGTGCAACTTGGATCACGTACCACCATCTTGGTTCAGAATGATCCAGATGAAAAACCACCTATATTGAAGATGGGTGCCAAATGCCATCAATTATATATATGAAATTATGCTTAAGTACATGTATCAGTGGATCTTTAAAAACGAAAGCTTTGATTAATTAAATCATTAGCATGCACCTGCTCACAGTGCTCGGGAAGAACAAAAGTATCACTTTCATCGGTCCAAAGTTTGGTGGAGTCTATTGCAAAGAAACCGCTACTGTCTTTTCTCACTGTTGTGTGGGGACTGTTGTAAATAGTTCTAAACCATTTTACATCAAGAATGAAAATACTAATTCGTCTGAAATTAACTTCATAGATTTCGCGTATGGTCCCACAATAATCCAACTGTGAGGAGAGAAGATTGGTATCGGAAGCACTTGCTCGGCTATCTTGTGTGAAGTTAGCCATGACTCCACAATCATATGTGACTCTCTTTGAATCGATGCGTTCCACGTGAAAATGTCGTCCATATGACCATAATGCACTGTACTTTTTGTACTGTAAAATTACATCATTAAAACAATGAAGATGCATCTATTGTATAGCGTATATTGCCATAAATAATTACTTAATTATGTCAAGAGGTAAGAAACTTACATGCATCATACATCTAGATGATAACTCTCGCTCGTGCTCGTTTGTTGTCTCTCCATCGCGTTCGGCTTTACGTAGAGCCAGTTGTAGCCTCTCTCTCTCTCTCTCTCACACACACACACACACACGTTTTCTTAGTGAAATCTCTCTCTCTCTCTCTCTCTCTCTCTCTCTCACTCTCACTCACTCACTCACACACACACACACACACACACACGCACGCACGCATGCACACACGAACGCAGGTGCACACGCACACGTACACACACACACACACTCACATGCACACACACACACCCACCCACCTTTCAATTCATCATCTCATGGAGGCCTTTTGAATGGCTTATTATCATTCACCTAGTTGCAAGTTTGTAATTTAGTTATATTTTGGCCTTTAAAAGTTTTAAGATGGAAACATGTAGGAATCTATATCTACAAACGTATAACTCTAGTGTGAGCAATTGAATACTCGAGAGCACACCATAGCTAAGGAGTATGGATAAGCATCCTTTATTGACCCAACCAAGTTGCAACGTGTTCTTTAGAGCAGGTCCCCATGCCCTAGTCGAATCTCCAGCTGCCTGTGAATTGGTAGAGTACTTCCCACCAATGCAAGATGGTCCCCATGGAAGGCAGACATCTCCCACCTTCATGAGGGATATGTGTGCAAGGGCTGATGCGATGAAAAGGTCACCGTTCAGGGTTAAATATCTCTTGTAGTTGAGAAGTCGGGCTCCTAGGGGTGCCTCCATCCACCCCCCCAAGAACACCCTCGAAACAAGATGGCCGGGGGGCGGTATGGCTGGCATGTGCATGGGGACCGTGTGAATGGATAGGAATATCCATTCCAGGGTGCTTTGCACACCTCCTAGGAGGTTATAATAGCACACCCATCTTTGTTGGCTTGCCTACATGGAGAAGAGAAATTAGTTTGTAGGCTTTTTTAGAAATTCCATATTCCACACCTCCTCTCCTTCCACTCTATATTTCTTGCTATTTGCACCCGTTCTTTTTCTCCCCCTTTCTCATCTGTGGTAGGCGCACTAAAGTTACTTCACCTTGTTCCACTCCATATTTCTTGCTATTTGCACCCGTTCTTTTTCTCCCCCTTTCTCATCTCTGGCAGGCCCACTGAAGTTACTTCACCTTGTTTAAGTAGAGTTGCTTTCAAGCTCCAAAGAGAAGTGGACACTCCCGTACATTCGAACCATACACACAAAAGATTAGCTTGGTTTCTGTGTACAGCTGCTCGCCATACAAGACTTTCTAGATTTGTAGGGGCCTCAGATTCTCGGATAAATGTGGAAGACTCTGATAAATGAATACTTAAGGGTGGTCTCTGTCCACAGAAAGTAAACCTTAGTGTATTATCAGTCTGGAGCACTGAGCATGTTCTCTGCTAGCAATTGCTCCATTTTTTAAGTGCAAAGAACGCTGCCAACATGCAGAGAAGATAAGCTATTGCGCCCACAGAGGGGGCTCTCTGAATCTCTGATAGGATTGGAGGAGAAGAGCATGATAGAATTGGTAGCAAAGCAGATTAGAACTTAGAACAGAAGACGATGGTCAAAACTGTCCCTTAAAATCTGCAGAGCAAAGCCAAAAACTAGATCAGAACTTAGAGCAGATGAAAGAAGATGGGCAACCGTCCCTTAAATCTGCAGAGCAAACGGTGCCAACAACTGAATTTGTTAAAATGAAAAAATTGTGTGGGAAGGGAAGTGGCAACCGAGGAAGTTGACCCTGTAGATCTGCAGAGCAAACGGTGCCAACAACTGAAAATTTGTTAAAGAAATGTGGGAAAGATCAGTGGTAACCGAGGAAGACAGGAAGGTGTATCTGAGCAGAAGAAAGGTGCATCTCGAGGTACACTCAAATCGAGGATCATCTTCTCCCCAAGCAAGCATTTCTAATGAGGAAGGTAAAAAGGAGCATGGTCTCAGAATCTGTGCAGCTGTTGCAGCTTGTTTGAGACATCCATCTTCGTCCGTTGCAGCTTGTTAAGTCTCCATCTTCGTCCTTGCTGCTCAAAACAGGCTCCTACCGAGGATCCTCCTCCTCCTCCACCTGCAATTGTACCTCTTTCAGTGTACGCTCTATCTTATCTCAGCTCCACTCTTCATCTTCCTCCCTCCCTGTCTTCAGCAAACCACTCATTTTCCCTTTCCTCCCCATGCTCTTACCTCACCTGCTAGGAGCCTGGTTTTTCTGCTTCCTTCGCTTTGCTCTTGCACTGATTTGCTCAACAGGTGGGCGATTTTGCTACTTTGTTATGGGTGTTTTTGCATCTTCAACACCCACTCTATTGGTTGCTCTTCACCGTTTCTCCCTCCCTCTCTGTAGCAGCGCGAGAGGATGCCTGTCACTCGCGGAATTGTGGCAAGAAAGCGCGAGAGCTTCCACATTTTGATTTCACGTCTTCATTCAGAAACGTTCGGTCAGTTGCTAGAGACGCGCACCTGAAACGGGGTACACGTGCGCCTCTTCTTTGCAAGGTTACCCTCGCTTGTCTCGTATTTGTACTTCTCAATAAGAGGGTAGAATTTTGCAGATTGGCGCTGCCAGCTGCCCGCCAATTGAAGAATGTGGCGCTGATGATATGGTCTGAAAACCTGGCTTTCCTCGTGAAAGAGTGATCTGGCGATGAGTGCAGGAGATATCCGCCCTGATTTCCTATCCGTCAGAATCGAATTCCGTTCCGCTGCGGTACTGAACTTGGGCTGGGATCTCGCTGTGAGTTTGGAGTAGCGCGTGATCATTGATGGTCATTTCGTCAGTCGATACTACTAGAATGGGGCACGCAAGTGCAAGAACAGAGTTAACATCCAGACGGACTCTGCAATCAGCAATTGTCCTTAAAACAAAGCTCTGCCGGAGTGGAGTGCTGTTGAAATAGCCAACTCCGAGTTGAAAGAATCACAATAAGGCATTCTGCGCCTACTGTTAGAGCTCATAGATTCCCGGTAGACAAACTGCCTTTACCGTGAACGACCTTTATAGAATACATGACTACACTATCTACCACAACTACAATGTGAGATGACGTTTCCCAGGAACCATAAAGGTAGCATGCGTGCTTTCTCCCAACCCGTTCCGTCGTTTCGTTGTAAGTTGACAGTCGGCCTGTGGATTTTCTATCTGTGGGGCTTTTTTTGGTGTCCTTGACTGCAGCGCCATTATGTGTTGGAAGTCCGCTGCTACGTATTTTTACTGATGGACAGGGTGAGGAAACCTCCCTCTTGTATGGTCTTGTAGCCAGGATATGTTGGTGGAGAAAGAGGGAGTGTACAAGTTGGGCAAAGTTCGATTCTACAGTTTTGATTTAAGAGCAGCTGTGTCCTTTTACCACGGTATAGGCAGATCTTGTTATCTTGACGCAGAGAGTGCCAGCTGATGAGAAGGCTAGCATTCCAATCAGCGAGAAGTGCCAGTTTCATGAGGGCACAGAGTAGTTTATAACTTTTGCTCTCATTTGCCTTAATTAATATTGTTATTAGTTAGAGCACGTCGCTTAATATTGAGTATGTTTACAAAGTTCTCGAACATCAAGCAATGGAGGGTGAGAACCATCTCCTCACAGTGCCTCTTCTTAGTATTGTGCTTTCCGACTCATCATGCTTATCAAAGGCTACAACATCTTGCCATTGTATTTGTTCATCTACATGAAATCTCTTTATTTTCTCATGAAATTCACGAAGCCCTGGATATGCATCTAGTCATGTATTGTTATGGAACTTTACTTCCCACAGTTTTAACTGACTTACTAATGACTAGATTTTTTATATTATCGCCTGGGACCTGGATATGCATCTAGATCGTGAATTGTTATGGAACTTGCCTCCCAGAGTTTGTATCTGACTTACTAAGGACAAGATTATATTATCGACTGGCACCTGCCACCCCGAGAAGTCGCATTGTCTGTCATCTGTTTCTCCTCTATTTGCTTTTTTTAAATGCCTCTCATCTGAACTGGGGATTTTGGACTCGTATTTTTCAATATTGTGATAAGTTCTTGATGGGTTTGAATTTCTGCACGCCATCAAGCAATGAAGCATTTACAAAATAGTGGCAGAGGTTTAGTTGCCTTCTCTTTCATCCGCTTCTCCTGTATTTGATGTTTTATATGCCTCTCATCTGGATTGGGGATTTTAGTCTCTTGTATTTTCCCATATTTTGCTTTGAATTTCTGCATGCCATGTGTCGGTGGGGATGTCAGAGTAGCAAGTCCCTGCTATGGTTTTCAACCTTGTGACTGTCATGAGATGCACAGTGTTGTGTTTTCAGAGGATGATGTTCCTGGATTCATCTAGATATATATCCTAACGTAGCTATTCGTGACTCGATGAGTTTGTAAATGAGAACATGAGATTAGCTTGACAATTAGGGACTATGTTGCTTGCTTGAAGTGGAGATACTAACGAAGAGCTGGTGCTTTGCAGATTCTGTAGAGCTGGTCCGTTACAAATTGTAAAAAGGCGTCCTGGGAACCAAAATCATGACCTCTGTAGTTTGAAGCACGCCAGGATCCATGTTCTTGGAAATCATGGAAAGCCATGATGATGAGGTGTGTCCTGGGACTCTGGATCTGGAGAGACTAGACTTTATGGGAGACAATGATGGAGATGGACTGCAAGATGAAGATCTTAGCGATGATGACATTGATTTGGAAGAGTTGGAGAAGCGAATGTGGAGGGATCGTATAAGGCTAAAACGAATGAAGGAGCAACATAAATTCAAAGGTTATGGTGACAAACCTAAGCAAAGGCAGTCACAGGAGCAAGCACGCCGAAAGAAGATGTCACGAGCACAAGATGGCATACTTAAGTACATGCTGAAAATGATGGAGGTTTGTAAGGCCCAGGGCTTTGTTTATGGCATAATTCCAGAAAAAGGCAAACCTGTCAGTGGTGCATCTGACAACATCAGAGCATGGTGGAAAGAAAAGGTCAGATTTAACCAGAATGGACCAGCAGCCATTGCCAAGTATCAAGCAGAGCATGGTGCATCAGGGAAAATGGAAGGCAATGTAGTAACAGCTCCAACACCTCAGACTCTTCAAGAGCTTCAGGACACAACGTTGGGTTCCTTGTTGTCAGCCCTCATGCAGCACTGTGATCCTCCACAGCGGCGATACCCTTTAGAAAAAGGAGTACCGCCTCCATGGTGGCCAAATGGTGATGAAGAATGGTGGCCCCAAGTGGGTTTGCAAAAGGGACAAGGGCCACCTCCATACAAAAAGCCACATGATTTGAAGAAGGCATGGAAAGTAGGGGTACTGACTGCAGTCATCAAGCACCTTTTTCCTAACATCTCTAAAATTCGTAAACTTGTTAGGCAGTCAAAGTGCCTGCAAGATAAGATGACAGCAAAAGAGAGTGCAACTTGGCTTGCTGTTCTGAATCAGGAAGAGGCTTTGGCACGCCAGCAGAATGACATTCCAGATGTTTTGGGCAGTGATGGTGCACCAGCAGCTGGAAATGTGGGAACTCTTACATTTAGCAGTGCTAGCGAGTATGACGTGGAAGGTTTTGACGATGTTCCAAATATTTACCATAGTACCATAGATCAGAATGAAGAAACCCATGATTTTGACCCATTTGTGATGAGAATTCCCAAAGTGGAAGCTGATCCAATTGATGGAATCTTTACTTATTGTGACCACAGCTCAATTCCACTGCATTCTCCAGGGACAGCAGAACCTGGGAGAAAGAGGAAAGTTTCAGCGGAGTCTGTCGGAGCTATAAAGGCAGTATACACGTGTGCTTATCAGCATTGTCCATCTTCCAATGAGCTGAATGCGTTTCCTGATAGCTCTCTTCGGAATCTGCATCAAATAAACTGCTTATACAGGGAAGAGTCAAAAAATGTTGTGCAGAAGCTGGAAGATGTACAGGATACACTACATGCTATGCTTCCTGGACATTCTTTTCACACATATTCACATTCTGGAACTACTGTTTTTACTGGAAAGGGAGGTGGTGGGGTAGCAGTGCAAGAGATACCCAATCTCCTGCCTGCAGGAGGGCAACAGCCTTTACCTGATTTCCTTGTTAGTCTGTGTGGGGGTTTGCAGCATTTTAGTCAAGCAAACATGGCCACTAACAGATCGGTTGATGGAGGTGAACATTTAGATTTTACAACCGGACCTGATTTTCGAGGTAAGGAAACTACAGAGGTTACTATGGAAGATGGCACGATAAGTGGGCAAGAATTTATGAACAACCTTCAGGGATTTCAGAGGGACATAATATGTGGTAATCCTAGCAGGTTGTTGGAACGCTTTGATTCTGGAACTGATGCTGATTTTGGGTTTAGTTCTTATGTCCTCTGTGTTGATGCCACCAATACAGTGGATGGAGGTTTGGTCAGCCTCCCCTATGATCACGAGACGATTTGCCACTTTGGAGCATAGACTGTTGAAATAGTCATCCTTCTGGGACGTTGCAGGAGTCTTTAAGACGTTCATGTCAACAA
Organism: Dipteris shenzhenensis; assembly: GCF_047967505.1. NCBI lineage: Eukaryota > Viridiplantae > Streptophyta > Polypodiopsida > Gleicheniales > Dipteridaceae > Dipteris > Dipteris shenzhenensis. Next base: position 482,250 of record NC_141612.1, on the reverse strand, counting down.
GGACCTTCTATGACTCTGGAAACTTTGCATCAACAGAGGTAGATATTTTATGAATTGTAGGATATTGAGGAACTTTGCATCAACAGAGGTAAATGTTTTAGGAATTTTAGCAAAAGAGAGTGCAACATAGCTTGCTGTGCTGAATCAGGAAGAGGCTTTGGAATGCCAGCAAAATGATATTGCGGATGTTTTGAGCAGTGATATTGCACTAGCAGCGGAAAATTGGGAACTCCTGCTTTTAGAGAGTATGATGTGGAAGGTTTGATGATGTTCCAAATATTTACTGTAATACTTACAGATCAGGATGAAGAAACCCATGTTTTTTACTCATTTGTGACAAGAATTTCCAAACTAGAGGCCGATCCAAATGATAGAAGCTTTAGTTACTGTGATCACATTTCAATTACACTGCATTCTGCTGGGACAGCGGAAGATAAAATTTTAGGCGGAGCCTGTTGGAGCTATAAAGGCAGTATCACATGGGATTTTCAGTGTCCCATCTTTCAAGGAGCTGAATGGGTTCCCTGTCAGCTCTCTTCAGAATCTGCATGAAATCAACTGCTTATACAGAGAAGAATCAAACAATGTTCTTGTGCAGAAGCTGAAAGATGTACACAATACACTAAATTTAATGCTTCCTGGACATTTTTTTAACACATACTCCCATTCTGAAAATAAATTTTTTACTGGGAAGGGAGCTGATGGGGTAGCAGTGCAAGAGATCCCTGATCTCCTGCCTGCTGGAGGGCAACAGCATTACCTGATTTCCTGGTTAGTTTGTGTGGAGGCTTGCAGCATTTAGTCAAGGAAACATGGCCACTAACAGGTTGCTTATGGAGGTGGATATTCAGATTGTACTACCGGACTAAGTTAAGGAAGCTACAGAGGTTACTAAGGAAGATGGCACGATGAGTGGGCAACAATTTATGGGCCACATTCAGGGTTTTCAGAAGGATATATTATTTAGTACTCCTAGCAGGTTGTTAGAACGCTTTGATTCTGGTACTGATACCGGTTTTTGGGTTTAGTTCTTATGTCCTGTGTTGATGCCACCAATACACTGGATAGAGGTTTGGTTAGCATCCCTTATGAACAAGAGACAATTTGTTACTTTGGAGCATAGACATTTAAAGTTCTGTCATCCTTCTGGAAGGTTACAGTGGCCTTTGTTCATGTTACAATGACCTTCTATGGACGCTGGAAAGTTTGTATCAACTGAAAAATGTTTTAGGAATTTTGATCAGAACCGTTGCTGTATCATATATCTGATGCCTGCATTGATGCCTCCAGTGCAGGCTCTGAGAAAGATGTATGATTTACATTTGCCCAAGAACCAATCCAGCTAAAGGACAACTCGTCAGGAATAGAGGTGTAAATTACTCTTCGGGCAATGCTTATTTGCATGATCTTCACATGGGCATGTTTATATGCAGACCCAAATATGTCAACCTATGCTTAGTCGCATTTACACATTTTAAGTTTTGAATAATTCATTCGTTCTGTCATTCTTTCTTTCATTTATACATGTGTGTGTGAAATCTCTAGTAAGAGAACTTTGTGAAAAGTAAGCACAATAGGCTGAAAGAGTCCAGTTGACATGTAATCATATAAACTCCAATGTTAAGGACACTATGATCCCAATCATTAATGAAAAGGCATCAATAATGAATGCATGCAAAGCAATAAAGAACATGTTTACGGCAAAGGATACGTCCAAAGACATAATGCTTGAAAGTCGATTCAATGGATGGACAAAATTTCTAGGACAAAGCAACATTAAGAAAGGCAAAGGGTTCATGATGTAAAATAATGAGTCATCTGTAGTGATTGCAATGAGCTAGCAAAAATAGTGCCAAAGAATTGTCATATGACCTTGCTTGTGACATAGACTTGCCCTTGCAGTAAGGCTTTGTCAAGGTATAGTTTGTCCCATTCAGTGTTCGCTACCTTTGGTGATTTGTCGTCCTCATTTGGGAGTTTGAATGTCAATGATACTTTGATTTTATTGATGGAGATTCGTTTGCCTACAACCAGAAATGTATGTGTGCCAAGCTTGAACATATCGATGGCCTCTTCTAAGTAAACTAGCAAACTAAGTACAAAATTGGCCAAAAAAGCCAAAAAATAAAACCTTTTTAGCTCACAGAAATGCTAGTGGTCAAGGGTATGAAAAAGATCCAATTTAGCATGAGAGTGTCGTGCATATAAAGTACTTTGCATATAGAAAGTGTTAGTGAAGATGGGGTAAAATAGCCTACCAAGGTCTTTTTGGCAAAAACTTGCAATGTATTAGGACTAATTTCCATGCTGCACATGGGGAAAACATTACACCAGACGAGAGTGAAACACATGGGGAAAACATTACACCAGACGAGAGTGAAACACCATTAATTTGTTGAAGGTATTATATGTAGGCTTAAATCATGCCTCTCTCTATCAAAAATAAAATTAGGAAAGAGGATCAGAGTGACTAAAGAATGAGAGGGGAGCAAGGAGGCAAGCTCAAACACGCAATATTTAACTAGAAAGCTGTTATTTGATTGACCAACCGAAAGAAATGGTGGAGGACCTTAGAATTCCTATTACTGATTGAAGTGAGGAAGTTTGATTGATGTCCTTCTATGAAAGCAAGTATTTCTCTCTAACTCTTCATTGGAAAGAATACTCATATCTACCATCTCAAAATTTATGCTCATGTGTCAGATGGGCTCGAAAGAAAGCTTGATGCCCATGTCACAAAAATGTGTACTTAAAAAGTACTATGATGGAAATAAAGTGTATTGGCTATAGGGTCTCACCAAAATGTTGTTGAACATGTCTTGTGATGCCGTTGTTGATGAAAACAATAATTATAATAATAATCTCATAGCTAGTTGAATGCCAACTCCACCTCCAAAACTTTTGAAACCATGTCATGAGGCTACATTAGCTTGAGAGCAATCATTGGTAAGTACCCAAGAACTAGCTCATCAACTAGAGTTAATCATATTTCAACAAATAAATCTAGGTTAATAAAGGCAAAGCGCCAAACTAGAGTTAATTGCTAGCTCATCAACTCAGCACACCAACGAGAATTAATCACAATTCTACAAATAAAGCTAGTGTCAAGAAAGGCAAGTGAGAAACTATTGAAGTGAACTCGAATAGCATAGAAAGTTCTTATGTGTAGCTCAAGAGAAAGTGAATTGACACCACCTATACATTCATGGTAGTCTATATGATGGAAATCAATGAGGCAGCAACCTATCCTCAACCTATCAAGAAGTTGCAAAAGACCCATATTGGCAAGAAATAATGGATGAAGATCACTATTGCAGAATGGACAACTAAACATTACTCTTGAAGAATTGCCTAAAGACATCCATAGTATTAGAGGTTTATACAGTTAAACTCACATCTTATTAGCAAGTACAAAATCATGATTATTGATAAAGGATACTAACAAGAATATGAAACTAACTATGATGAAACTTTTGCTTTGGTTACCAAGATGAAGATTGATAGAACAGTAATTACCATAACTATGTGCTTTAATGTACCCATTTACTAGATGAATGTGAGGAATGCCTTTCTTAATGGGTAGATTTATATGGACCAAATAGAAGGTTATGCTTTTCCATATTAGGAACATCCTAAATGCATTTTATTAGAGTCTCTGTATGGCTCAAAATAAGTTCCCTACGTAATGAGGTGCCTGAATTGATGCATTTCTACAGCAACTTGATTTCCAGACTCCATCTACAATTCCTCATTGTAAATTCTCAAAATATTCTAGAGCATTGTTGTTGTAATTCGTTATGTGAATGATTTGCTTATGCCAAAATCACATGAAAAACTACTCGCAAGCAAAAATTGAAGTATAATTTTTCATAAAAGACAGAAATCTTTTGACCACCACATGTTGGATACTAATCCCTTTCACACTCTAATGGAATGTATTGTAAAGCTATCATATACATGCCCTCGCTGACACAAAACTTAGCCAAGACTGCCAATTTATTGTCAATTTTGTTTACTTTATAATCACTCAATTAGACCACCATTGTGCTATTGGTCTACTAAACCAATATATGCAGCAACCAAAGTGTATTCATCTTTTGTAGAGCATGTAGAGTGCTAAGATATGTAAAGGGAACCATTTAAATATGATAGGTAGTCAAAAAATCAATTACATTTATAGATGCGCGCTATGTTAGAAGCATTGATGACAAAAGACACACGTGAAGTCACATAAAATCTTCTGCAACTTAAGAGGGGGAATAATTGATGATAAGTTTTTCTCCAATTTTGCAGTTTTGAAATTTTGTTCCAAGTTTTTACGGACATGCTCATAGAAGCACTATTCTTTGTAATTTTGCTCCAACAACATTAGATGTAATTTGATATGCATTTTTCTTTCCTATTTCACCCTCACCTTATGAAGTCCAATTTAAGAGGGGGTGTTGCGATGTAAATTGCACTATCTGTGCACAAAAGGCAATATGTGCAATGTCAAATGGGGATTCACTTAGGGTTTAGTATTCATTCTTGTAATCATTTTAAAAGAAATGAGAGAGTGTCCATTTTGTATCTTGGCCTTCTCTCGTTGTGTCGCCCCTTCTTCTCTCTCTCTCTCTCTCTCTCTCTCTCTCTCTCTCTCTCTCTCTCCCCTACTCACGCACACAATTGGTCCTCAAATGCTCACGGAACTCATCTATATGCCACTTTGTTGAGCTATGTTCTTTGGCAGCCACTACTTTCCTAACCACATTTAGCTTCTCCCTCGCTTCTCCAACAGACCTTTCTAGGTTTAGACATAAAACATGCTTTGACAAAGGTTGGGTTTAAACGTTCTTAGCATGGTCTAGATTATGGATGATCCACTCCAAGCTTTCCTTTGTTATAATTCAAAGGGTTTGAGTGAGAATTTATATATTAACCTTGGTTTGACATACATGACTTTCACAAAGAAGGACTTTGAGAAAGCTTAATCTATGTTTCCCAAATAACTATTATAGCTAGACCCTTACAATCAGATTGGGATAGAGAGTTAACAAGTTTTGAATGAGGTAGATAGTTGAGTAGCATATCTTTTGTAAAACTTGAGTTTCTGAACCGTTTTTGCAAAATACTGGTTTGACATAGAGGGCTTTCACATAGCTTAATCATGTTTCACATAGAGGGCTTTCACTCCAGCTCAAACTTGTTGTGTACTCCGAACAAGATTGAATTTGCATAGGGAATACTAGAGTATGTTCCTATTTCCATTTCTCATATGAATGCACTTGTTGTGTACTTTGAAGAAGGTTGAGCTTGCATAGGAATACTAAAATTATCTTTCCACGCATTGAGACATGTTCGGTAAGTTAACACGGATGGGTAAATGGATGAAATTTATGAGTCATGGTATGGTTCCCCAAGGCAAAAGAAGGGGGGGGGGAAATTGCATGTGGTTATTTCCTTCTTCATCCACATGCAATAACAAATTCAAGTTAAGTTGTATGAATAGGGAATGGTGACATCCTATGAGGAAATCCCTTTAAAATTTCAATTAGAAGTGACGCTTCATCATCAGTTTGAGGTTTTGATTTTTGATAGTTGTAATGCAATTTATTAAGGCAACATCAATTATCAATGGTGCATGCTTTTGCTAGTGATAGTAAATTTCAATAGAAGAATTTCCACATGGAACTGTACATGTCAGCATTGCCTTTAGGCAGTGGTGTTGTGATCGAGTGGCCAATTGGATGTGGGGATTTCGAATAATTTCACTTGCCCATTAAACTTTATTGATAGTCTGGGTATGCAATGGATGTGGACTATGGGTGCCATGCCACTTATACTTTACACATTCTGGCCACCATAGAACTGAGTTTCAAGATTTTGTTGAGCAAGTGGGAGGATGCATGTTTACAGAGACGTTGGTGCCCATTGTTTGGGTAGCCAACTATGCCTAGAAAAAAGAGGGGAGAAATTGGACTCTAGTCAGCATCCACGAATGCACCAACTTGGAGTTTACATTTTTGGGCATGGATTGAGTATCCAAGAGTTTTCCATGTGGATGGCCTTAACTTGGAATTTCATTGGCTGTTATAACAAAAGACTTGGGCTTCAGTTTAAAACACTCTAAGGTAGGATACACATTTACCCACCAATCAATGAGCTATTTGTTTGCTACTCCAATAGCTTTATGCCATGTTGGAAAGGGCACCTGCTGTGCCTTTCACAAATGGGTGGCCTACATGGCATCCTATAGGCACTCATCCAAAAGTTTTTTTCGTCTGGTAGTCCACTATCACCCAAGAAAAAAAGATTAGTTGTCCAATCAGCTTAGAGGACAATGGTGAAAAGCTTCATAGAAGGTATTTACCGTCCCAACTGGTGTGAATTGTATTTGCACAAAAACTATTGAGATATCGAGCTCCACTTGTGATATGCCAGGGTGACCGTTGTGCATTTATGTCACCGACTTGTTAGCTGCAGATGCAGTTGGTACACCGCCCATGAATAATAGCTGGATGACAGCTATCTTTATGTACTCTAGTTAGTGGCTCAGTTAGTATGCCACCTAGGTTAGCTGAGTTTGATTTGAGACCCACATATACGGTTGACCTATTCCTTTTGTACTTAGAGAGAGTTCTTTTGGCTTTCACAACTAAGAAGAGGAAAACTATTTTTAGCCTCCACCTTTGTGTGTATTCCCCCATTGTGTATGTGAGAAAGCTGCAAGTGAGACTCCTTACTTCTCTCCCACTCTCTTCACATGGTATCAGAGCTCGGTTCGTGGTAAGGAGCTCAAGAAAGCAAACCAAGTTCATGGTGCCTTGGTAAGAGGATCAGTGTTGCTTTCCTTTTTCGAGTTTGGGAGCAAATCTCTGCAGGTAGCACAGTCGGAAAGTGCAAGAGTGCACTGTCTCAGATTGGGACGCCCTTCGCGGTGTGGCGAGAGGGCAGCATATGCTGCGGGAAAGGGGGAAGCCCTTGGTGACATTATTTTTTTGATTAGAGGCCATTTCGGGGCCCGTTTTGGTGGTGGAAGTTTTCTACATGCACTCGGAAAAGTGCCCTGTTTTTTGCTGTGTGACCACTATTTAGCAGGTCGGTGAAAAATTTCCACAGGAATTGCATCGTATGCTTGTGCGCAAAAATATTGGGAGTGACAGAATCGTTCTTATTGCCTGTTGATGCAAAATCGTCACTAGGAAGTGACTATGTGGTCAAATACCACTTTCGTCAGTTTTGCAGATTTGCCCTTGTGAGGCAGAAGTTGTGTTTTTTGCAGTGAGAGAATATTTTTACAGTGTTCTGTAATGGCGTCTAATGCTCTTTCACAGATAGTCACTGAAAAGCTTGACAAGAACAACTTCCAAGCATGGAAGTTTAGAATGACGAATTTCCTTAAGGGAAAAGGCTATTGGGAATTCATTACTGGAGCTGAACAAGAACCAGTTATTCCTAATGTTCCCAATCAACAAGAGTTGCAGGAATTTAAAGGCTGACATGAGAGAGTCAGAAAAGTTATGTACTGGATGTCTATCAGTATTTCAGATTCTATGATTGTGCATATTCAGGATGCAAGCACGCCGAAGGAAGTGTGCGATACTTTGACAAAAATGTATAGCACAAATATGCAAGCTAGGAAAATGCAACTCAACTAGGAGTTGCATAATGTGCAGAGAGAAAATATGAGCATCAATGACTACCACATGAAGGTGAAGAAGATTGCAGATGCACTTGCTTCTATTGGGTCGCGAGTGGAAGATGATGATTTAGTTTTTGTGACCTTGAATGGTTTAGAAAAGGATTATGCACAATTTCGTACATCCATTGCTGTCCATGAGAATTTTCCTGATTTTGAGGAGTTGATTGCTCTTCTTATTTCTGAAGTGTAGAGAAATGGTGGTGCATCTTCTTCAGGAGGAACTTCAAAAGAAACTGTCTTCTACTCAAATGTTGGAAGAGGTAGAGGCAGAGGTAGAGTAGGTCGAATTGGAGGCCGTGGCAGAAATCAGAATATGCAGCAAATTCAAGAAAACCAGTCCTATGGAGGAGGACATGATAACTTTAGAGGCAGGGGGAGCCAAAGAGGTCGTGGTGGATGGCAGAGAGGCCAAAATGCAAACAGCAATGTTGAATGCTACTACTATGGTAAAATGGGTCATATGGTTAAAGACTGCTATAAAAAGCAAAATGACTTCATGACTGGAAAATTGTAGCAAGGCAATTATGCATCCTCTAGTAGATAGGGTGATGATAGAAATGAGCATTTGTTTATGGTGCAACACATAGCCAATTCTGTGACAAGTGCTAAAGAAAGCAATGATGTGTGGTATGTTGACACAGGTGTGTCAAACCACATGATAGGTCATGCAGAATGGATGCAAGATGCAAGGAAAATGGAAAGACCAGGATTTGTGGAGACTGGTGATGATACTGCACACCCTATTGTGCAGATTGGTACTTGGTTTCTATTGGTTAAATGGTTGAGCACGGCTTGCAGGTCAGATTTAATCCTCATGGATGCTTTGTTGAGGATATGAAAAATAAAGGTTGCTTGATAGCAAAAGGGAAAAAGAAGGGCAGGATGTTTACGTTGGATGCGGACATGCCTGAATTGAGTGCAGCAATGTTTGCACATGGGACCGGTGTAGTTGCAAATATTGATATCTGGCATAAACTCATTGGTCATGTTAATGTACAGCGACTTAAATTAATGCAGGCCTAAAATATTGTTGCAGGATTGCCTATGTTCAAGGTTGCAGAAATGCATAAGGTATGTGAAGCCTATCAATTTGGAAAATAGGCAAGGAAACCATTTCCTAGACATGTTCAAGAGAGTAAGAGGCTGACAAAACATATGTGCCTCAGGATCTATGGAGCACTCTAAGGTGGATGGAACCTATGTGGAAACATGATGAAGAGAGTGCTCATGACATGTACCTCAAGTCAATTAGGTTCCAAGATAGATTAGCTTGGACTCATAAAGAGAATCTTGAGATAGTGCAAAGTGCTTGATTGATTTACTTCAAATGAACCTCCCTTTTATAGGTGAGGGTACTTACATCCATTTGCTTGCTCACATGTGGGATATCTCCTCCATGCCATGTGGCAGCTTTCCCTTTACTCATACCTTTGCTCTACATGTGCTCATGGCACCACAACTCTCAACACCTCCCCTTGGTGCCATAATCCTTTGGCTACTGCAAGGTGGTCAGATGTGAGTTACAAATCCATCACCTCCCCTTAGTGCATGCATTGCTACTTAAGGTGGTCAAGTGTGGTTTTTACATGTCAATACCTCCCCTGGGTGCTTTCATTGCTACTCTCAGGTGGTCAGGCTTGATTTACAAACTATAGGCAAGGTTGGCAAAGTTTTTTGTTTTTCAATACATTCCATTGATGTCACCTTTTGGCTCATGGCTTGATCATGATCCTGTTATCTTCTTCGCTTGATGCATGTTGCTTTGTTCTTCCATGTGCCTTGATGCTTTATGTGTGGATGCCATGCTTTTTGCTATGGTCATCTCATACACTTGAGCTTTTGGCATGCTTATGACAATGATGTGTGCATTCATGCTTTGATTTGTCATTTGTTGCAAAGGTCTTACCAATTGATTTCTTTCAATATTGGCAGTGTCTAATTGCATACAATGATTTTGCTCTGACAGGCACGTAGAGCTCGAAAAGACGATCACTTTTCCCTTTTGGAGCGTGTCCAAATTCTTCCTGGATTGAAAGTTACGGCTTGTCGAACTTTTGTGAAGAAGAGGGGGCCTTGATGATGTGGCATAGGCATTCATATGCTGCTTGCACGACTGTGCTTGGCAAGGGGCCCTATGCCATGTGGTAGGAACTTAACCAAACTCTAATAACCTAACCATAGTAATTTTAATCTAGCCAGTAACTTAACCCAAGGCCATGCTTAACCAAGGTCCAAGTCAATTAACCATGGTTAGTTCCTATCTTTCCACGTGTCTTAAGGTTACTAAACCTTAGAGAAGAAGAAAATCTCTGCTTCTCTGCATTGACCTCGGAGGCGTGGGCGTGGCGACGGAGCTGCCAATGAACCAGGAACCAAGTTGCTTGCAAATACAACAACTCATTATTGGCTGTTTCTCGTCTCCCTCGAGCGCTCTCAACGCTCCAGATTCTTTACTGAGCTAGCTCGTTGACGTTGAAGCTTGTGGTTGAGGCTGATCGCAGAGAGTTTCTAGAGGCTGCACTGAAGGTTGCTTGGTGATGCGTTGGTTCGATGAAGGACACTTGGTCGGCCAAGCATGCCACATCTAGTCCTGTAGCTGCCATTTCAAATGCATGGTGCACCACGCTGAGACTCCTTGAGTTCTATCTCCCTCTCTATCTTGTTCCTAAGACATTTTCTTCTCTCAATCCCATCTCCTTGAGTTCAGGATCTATCTCAGGATGTTAGCTTCCTTTCAATCTCATAGATACATATCCTCTCTTTCAAAGAACCTCACTCATGAATTTCTCACAAGAAGAATCGAAAAGAGCCGAAGCCTATGGACGGAATTTTCTCTCACAAAGATCACTCAAGAAAAAACTCACTCTAAAACTGAAACTAACCTAGGAGAAAAACATGAGCTCCTAAGGCAACCTACAACTAATCTAGGAATGGAAGCAATCCTAGTGAACTACTAATGAGCTAAACTAGGAGAGCTAAACCTACGCTCTGATACCATGACAAAACATGTGTGCCTCAGGATCTATGGAGCGCTCTAAGGTGGATGGAACCTATGTGGAAACATGATGAAGAGAGTGCTCATGACATGTGCCTCAAGTCAATTAGGTTCCAAGATAGATTAGCTTGGACTCATAAAGAGAATCTTGAGGTAGTGCAAAGTGCTTGATTGATTTACTTCAAATGAACTTCCCTTTTATAGGTGAGGGTACTTACATCCATTTGCTTGCTCACATGTGGGATATCTCCTCCATGCCATGTGGCAGCTTTCCCTTTACTAATACCTTTGCTCTACATGTGCTCATGGCACCACAACTCTCAACAGAGGCCATTGGAATTAATCCACTTTGATGTGTGGACTACTAAAGCTGCATCTGTTGGAGGCTATCATTATTTTGTCACTTTTATTGATGACTACAATAGAAAAGCTTGGGTGTATTTTATGAAAAACAAAAGTGAAGTGTTTTGGCATTTCAAAGCTTTGAAAGCTATGGTTGAGAAAGAAATAGACCTGCAAATAAAATGCCTAAGGTCAAATGGAGGGGGAGAGTACCTCTCAAATGAGTTTGCAAGGTTTCTGCACGAGCATGGCATAAAGCAGCAATATTCATGCAGTCATACCCCACAGCAAAATGGACTTGCAGAAAGGAAAAATAGGCATATTGGAGAGGTATCTCGTGCCATGCTCAATGAAAAAGACCTGCCATATTATTATTGGGCTGAAGCAATTGCTACAGCAGTCTACATAATGAACAAGACTCCCACTGCGGCAATACATGGCATGACGCCAGAGCAGAGGTATACTGGTAGGAAACCTGATCTTTCTCATTTGAAAGTTTTTGGTTGCATTGCCTATGTTCATGTGCCAGATGAGTTGAGATCCAAGTTGGATGGAAAAGCTGAGAAGTGCATCTTTATTGGTTATTCACTGTAGCAAAAAGGGTATCGATGCTGTAACCCTTCTACTCGTAAGTTTACAGTCAGCAAAGATGTTGTTTTTTATGAGATGAGTAGCTGGTATAAACCAGTAAATGTGATTGATGATGTAGATGCACAAAATGGTAATGCTACATAGAATTCATAGTAACAATCACAAAATATTAGTGGACCTGTAGTGTCCTCTAGCAGTGGTTCACATACTTCGCCATGGACACGCAGATTGAGATCAAGAAGATCTCCTCAAAGCAATGCAGATAGTGGTATGCAAGTATCACAAAAAGGAAAAGAGAAAGTAGATCAGCCCATATTTGATGTGAATGCAAGTCACTCTTACGTGGATGGTGAATCCAGTGGCTCAAAACAGAGCCTTGATGATGAGTTGGGTATTCCTTCTATTGCTACACCTGGAGTAAGGAAGACAAGGGATGTTTTGAGAGCACCTGGTAGTGAGCCTATTTTGCACAGGTCTACCAGAGCTAGGTATCCTATGGATAGGCTAAAATATGATGGATTTATAGCCATTCACTATGCCTATATGGTCAAAGTGATACATGAACTAGAACCCACTTCTTTTGAGCAAGCCATGGGAAAAGAAAAATGGGAGAAAGCCATGGACGAAGAAATGGATGCCTTGAAAGCAAATGCTACATGGGAATTGGTGCCTTTGCCTAAAGACAAGAATGCAATTGGCTACAAGTGGGTTTATAAGGTGAAGCACAACGCAGATGGTTCTATGAATAGATACAAGGCAAGATTAGTTGTCAAGGGGTATGCACAGACATATGGCATTGATTATGAAGAAACATTCAGTCCGGTTGCAAGGATGGCAGCCGTAAGAGTAGTCATTGCTATGGCTGCATCAAAGGGATGGTTTGTTTGCAGGTTGAAGAAAGCCTCTTATGGCTTGAAGCAAGCACCCAGAGTATGGTCTGACAAGATAGGACAGTATCTTGTCACTATTGGCTTTCAGATTTCCAAGGTAGATTTCTCACTTTATGTGAGGAAAATAGAGAAAGGCATTATGCTGCTTGTCATTTATGTTGATGATTTGATCATCACAGGTGATAGTGATAAAGATATCCTTCATGTGAAAATGCTATTGAAGAAGAAGTTTGAGATGAAGGATTTGGGAGAGCTGCATTACTTCTTGGGCATTGAGGTGATTAGATCCACAAGTGGGATATGGCGCTTACAGAGGCAGTATGGATTGGACATGCTGTCCAAATATGGGATGATAGGCTGTAAGCCTATTTCAGTTCCTTTGGAGCAGAATGTGAAGTTGAGCGCAGATGCAGGTGAGAATCTGGAAGACCCTACTATGTATAGTCGCATAGTAGGAAGTTTGATTTATATGACTATTACCAAGCCAGATTTGAGCTATGCTGTTGGGTTGGTAAGTCAGTTTATGCAGGCTACAAGGAAACTGCATTTGGATGCGGCTAGACACATACTGAGGTATGTGAAGTCCACATTGCAGTATGGACTATTTTATGAGGCTGGGGTTCAGATACAGTTGCATGGATACACTGATGCTGATTGGGATGGTAGTATTTTTGATAGACAATCTACCAGTGGATATGTGTTCTCTTTTAGGAGTGCTGCAGTCACTTGGAGCGGCAAGAAACAGCCTACAGTTCCCTTGTCAAGCACAGAGGCTGAGTACAGGGGTGTAGCAATGGCTGCATGTGAGGTAGCTTGGTTGCGTAAGCTACTTTATGATATGCATCAGTCTACAGATGGGCTAGTTGTCATTTATTGTGACAACATGAGCAGTATACACTTGGCAAATAACCCAATCTATCATGCTAGAATAAAGCACATTGAGGTGCATTATCACTATGTGCAGGAGAAGGTTCTAGTAGCTTTTATTGATCTAGTTTATGTCAGCACAGAAGATCAGGTAGCTGACATATTATGAAGGCATTGGGTGCAGAGAACTACGCAAGTTCAGAGACCTGCTTGGTGTGCAGGAATTGGGATTGAGCTCGAGGGGGAGTGTTGAGAATTCGAGCTCCACTCGTGATATGCCAGGGTGACCATTGTCCATTTATGTCACCGACTTGTTAGCTGTAGATGCGGTTGGTACATCACCCATGAATAATAGCTGGATGACAGCTATCTTTATGTACTCTAGTTAGTGGCTCAGTTAGTATGCCAACTAGGTTAGCTGAGTTTGGTTTGAGACCCACATATAGAGTTCACCTATTCCTTTTGTACTTAGAGAGAGTTCTTTTGGCTTTCACAACTAAGAACAAGAAAAGTGTTTTCAGCCTCCACCTTTGTGTGTATTCCCCCATTGTGTATGTGAGAAAGATGCAAGTGAGACTCCTTACTTCTCTCCCACTCTTTTCACAAAAACCACCTCAAGTGCCACCTAAGGACCTTTTGGAACAAAATGTTCAATAGTGGATGAGTGTGAATCTAACTTTAGGGTGGTTAGCACAAAGGTGTGCTTCCCCACCATTAAAATCAGGAGCCAATTGGATGCTTGAAGGGTGCACTCCTATTACAGATGACCAAAATTGAGTGGTGCAATGATAAGCAATTTTATGGGCAACCAATGTTAGTTACCCACTCATCTTGCTAATCAAATTCAAGTCTTCTGTGAAGAATGCATTGAATAGAAAGGCAAGATTCTACCGTGTAGGAATATCAGCAATACCAAATACCTTTTGCCTTGTATCATTAGCACATGCCACAAATCTACCCATAGATGGAGAAAATTCATTACACCACTCCCTATGGGCAGTCATGTGTTTAGTGGCTCCACTATCAATACACCAAGCATCTTGCACTGCAACCATGGCTTCACCACTTGTTGCATGTGTGTCATCAACCGCCTACATTGCAATTACAACTGTGGCTTGACAACTTTTTGTATGTGTATTATGAGCATCCTTTGGCATCCTAGGTGGTTGTTTTTCTATTAGAGGAATTCACCCCCTACATAGCATCTGTTCCTCAACAAAAAATACATAATCCTTCTTATCCTTTATGGTATGTGCCTGCTCAAAACATGACTGAACATCATTGAATGCTGTAGCAAAATTTGTGGTCTTTCTTGAGTGAATCATCATATTTTTTCTAACATTGGGAGGCAATATGACCGAGCATCCCACAATAATGACAAATTACCTTTAAATGTTTTGTATTAGATGAAGCCTCTATCTTTGAGGCATTTCCCCTCTTTGGCTACCATTTTCTTGGAACCTTTCATGGCTACTATTGGTGAAGGGTTGTTGGGCTTGTGAAGCATTTTTTTCCCCTTTCCTTTATCTTGGACAGCATAAAGCTATTTAAAAGCATTTGAGACGCTTGCAAAGTTGTGCATTTGCTACTCTTCTTGCAATAACAACCCTACCACATCATCAAAAGATACAAGTGCAACACACAGTGTAATATTCATCAAGTAACAAAGGTGTGATAGTAGGGGGCAAGACTTCAGCATGAGTGAAATCATCTCTTATCCCCAATACCATCATGAATAGCTACAAATTGATCACATAGAACAATTTAGTTATGTGCTCAAGAATAGACTGATTATCTTGCATTTTCATCTCCTTGAGCTGAGTTTCCAATGCCAGTATAACGATCTTGTGGAAACTCAAGTGCCACCATGAAAGATGGAGATAGCTATGGCTAGTTCAATGGCGATACCGACCATAATGCTGCTGTCAAAGAAGGTCCAAGAAGAAGTGGTTGCTTGTGGTGGTGTCACCGCATTGACTTTTAGCAGTGGTTAGTGGCTCATTCATCAAACGTGGAATAACTAAGAATGGTTTTGGTTCCACCAAGTCCCGGTGAAGTATCCCCAAGGCGGAGAGTGAAACTCTGACCCCTGACCATCATCCCACCAAGTGGCAAGGTCATACTAGGAACTATGGGAGTGATCTTGGAAGCCATATACAAACCCATCTTCTGTAACTGGTCACATGGATTCCGAACATCGAGTGTCACACGGCACTGGGCAGCTACTATGTGGGCAGCAGGCCGAAGGTTTTGCAATCTACATTACTATGCACGCACAAACTGATGGGGATTGGGAGAAATAGGATCGGCTATCCCCACCCCATTATAATATAAGGCTTATCCACCCGTGGCACAGGTTATTTGGTATCCCAAAATCCAAGGACAGTGGTGGCTGGGCGTACCACGGGACAAATTCTCTCTCCCATCCGCCGCTAATATTTACCCGAATGAATTGGATAAATGGGGGAAAGAAAGATTTAGAATTTCAATCGAGGAAAGAGAGGAAGAGGCTTTCGCTCCCTCGTAAAACCAACATAGCATTTTTAGTCAAATGAGATATTCGACCCACTCATATAGATATATCTATCTATGTGCATATCTTTCACTCTTCACTTCGTACATAGAACCTTCGTTCTTCACTCCCCTTGTTCTCCAAACCAACTCCTCATTCCCCTATCAAATTATTACTACGATACGGACAATATTGGCATTACCAATGTGTTAAGCGAAGAGGAGCTTAAGATGGATTAGCTCTCGAAGTTACAGAAAACCATTTTGGACTTCTCCCAACACAGACCATACTAATTTCTTCATCTCCGATTTAACTATTTTCTTGGTAGCTGATAAACCTTCTAAGCCATATACATTTATGCCCATCTCGTAGACATGACCTCACTCGTATTTCTCTCCCATTTCCTGAATTTGACTTCTTAGCTCACCATACCAATATTCTCCACTTATAGAAGTTCTAGCCATTATTTGTATCAGACGGGGTCGCCTTGGCCTCTCTCGCTACCATGATAATAGGCCCCAAGTGTGATCAGCACTGATCATGTTGGGCCATGAAGCTTACACTCATTCACATTGGTTCATCCTACTATAGCCTAGGCCTTTTGCTCCTGCAACTTTGAAGGTGGCCATTCTTTACTCCCCCTCAAGAGGAGATGCCTACTGACACTTGTACATAATGAATGCCTGATTTAGGGGAACCATGGTTTCTACAAATACCATGCGAAAACCAGTCCATTAGCTAGAACCTTCGAGGTTGGGGATAAAGAAACCTGCATGCAGGCAGGATTTTGGACGAGAAAATCCACCCAACGCGGCGGGCAAATATCAACCACCAGAGGAAAGCTATTTTATTGATTCCTCCCCAAACAGGAACCACCAATTCACATACATCATTAACCATAGAATCTAGTGAATGGCACCAAATCTTGCCATAGCTCACCTTTTTTGTTTCTTTCCCCATAAAAGTATCACGGTGCACACCAAAACTCTCAATTCCTGCACTCCTGATATCCGAATTATTTGGCTCCGTAGGATCAACAATCGTTGAAATAGAATCTGAATCTGGTCACTTAATTGTTTCAAAAGAACAATTCCCGCAACTTTCAATGCCAATATCTGGATATCTGTGAACCTTAGATCCCCACTACATTGTGACGAATCCCCTCACTACTAGGTATGAAGATTGAATGGGTGGCAATTCTTCCTCATTAACATCTTGTGGAATGAAGCGGTTAGTGTTTGTCCCGATTCTCTATTGGGATCTATTCAATCAAGTAAGTAGGGGGTGGAAAGGAGGACTCAACCATTTCCGCTAGTTCCAGAGACCTTACCCCACCTAGTTTGGTATTAGCAATTTTTACTCCCTCTGGCAAGATTGAGAGAATAGTGTCAGGATAATGATTTGAGAAACGGGAAACAGAATAGTTCTATTTCCAACATACTATGTTTCATACACCTCATCAATGTCATCATCGGTACCCCTATTGGCATTTGAATTCAAATCTTCAATTGAACTTATTGGTCATCTTATCGAACTTATAACAGGATTTGGATTGTTCGTTCATGAAGCCTTGTTAGCTGAAGGTCATATTCTTCCAATGGGGCTCAGGGGAATGTGAGCTACTGTCGAGAGTTAAAATCTCCTCTTTTTGGTTGAGAGTGAGGAGGAAGGTTTAGCAAATGAGATCGATCATATTCGATCGAGAAGAGGAGAACGAAGCACAAAGCATGAAGTGGCGAGGTAGAGGTAGACTCTGACAAAAGAGGGCGAGCTTGTTGAAAGCCTAATTGCAGCAAACACATGCCAAACTTGAAAGTGGATGAAATATGATTGATATTAATGCAAAGAAAGTCTAATTGCTGATGATCAAGACCCTTTCCATATTCTTTCAAAAAATGCTGGCCCCAAATATCACCTCCAAGCTCTATGTGTGTCGAATCAATGTTTCATTGAATGTGCAATAAACATAGAAGTAGACAAACACTCATTGAAATGGAGAGGGAAGTTGTGGCAAGAAAAACATGCATGGCTAATGAATGGAAAAAAGGGTGAAAGGAAACCTACCTCATTCTCCATGAAGGAAGCTTGCACTGAGACATAAAAATGTATTCTAGAATCAAAACTATTGAGAGAATATCAATAACATTTATGAGTACTGAACCCATTCTTTGCACGGGCAAAGAAGCATGACCATCCTCAACAACTCCCCATTTGAAGGTGGATCTTTTATTCTTAAATTGCTAATCAATTCACCTTGCATACTTGGATTGGATTTTGAAATTTTGGCTAAGTCTTAACCCATGGCTCTGACACCTTCCATCTCCTCCTTTCATTCCATTAACCTTCCATCTCCTCCTTCCTCCCAAAGATGACCTTCCATCTCCTCCATTCCATTGGCCTTCTATCTCCTCCTTGCCCCTAAAGGTGCCTCTTGTCTCCCCCTTCCAAGCCTCCATCCAAGAGATCCTTCTTTGTGATACATGGCAGACTCTTCTCCTCCAAGCTATCACATGTCCTCTCTTTTTTTTTTTGGTGTCCACGGTTAATATGTTAAAGATGTAGAACTACCTAATTCTCCATGAAGGAAGCATGCACACATGCAAAATACATAAAAACATATTCTAGAGTCAAAGATTCCACCCTTAGTTGGAACGATAGGTGAAAAGAGGATTGACATGCATGCACTAGTAAGTTTGGTGCTTAAAGATCAAACTTCATTGCATTATTTTCCAAAGCATGTCACCTAGGTGTCTCCTTTAAGATTGATGTGTGCAGAATTAATGTTTCATTGAATGTGCTCCATATTGGGTGACATTGGGAGAGAAATGGGTGGGTAATTTTTCTTAGAAAGAACTCATAGCATAGGGAAGGTGAGAGAAATATTAAAAGCTTCCTGGTCAAAGAAAAGACTTATATTGAAAATTGACATTCTAAGCAAGAGCTAGTGAGAGGGCGCCTAAGACTAAGGGAGAGGGCTTGAACCAAGATTATCATTTTTTTAACTCCATCTTTTAGAACACAAATATCCCTCTTCTATTTTGTATCATTGACTCCTTCCTTAGTCTTATTGGAGTTTTGCTCTCTTATATTAAAGAAAGCTAAATATGGGTGAAAAGAAGTTGACTTGACTAATGCTCTCTCTCACCTTCCATGTTAGGTGGTTAATGATCATGATAGTGATAAGGATGGCATTCTATAGAGGGCAAATACAGCCACATTATCTTACCGAGTTGTTCTTGATCTCACAATCAAATTCTTGCAGAGTTTGCATCCACCACCTCGATTTGCATATATTGAAATCGGCTTGTGAGAAAATCTATCATCATCAATTGTAAGGGTGAATCTATGCCATTCATAGCTTCTGGTCAATTGTAAGAGGTAGTATCTCCATAGCTTTAACAAATGTAATATTGCAAGCAACTCTATCTCAAGAACAACAAAATTCCTTTCATATACCTTGAGTTTTTGGATTCATAGGCTACCACATGACCATCCTACATGAGAACATTGCCTCTATATGAACCAAATCACATCAGTGAATACCTTAAAATAGCTGGTTAAAATCTTAAATACCAAATTTTGCATGAATCTCAAGATAAGTGGATTTGGTTCCTTTGCAAAGTTCCACATCCATCACACACCAGATGTGCCACCGAGAAGGTGGAATCCCCACTTTGCATGTGCACCCTACGTATGTGAAGGAATATAATGCATTGGTCAAGGGCATCTATATGTCCCACCATTGGATCGGCACCAAAATTTTCACTAGATAACTTGTTTTGATGTCCGTGCAAAGTTGCACCTGCATCAAATGCCAAACATTCCATCAAGTGAAATGCCTCAATCTGTATGTGCATCCTAAGTACGTGAAGGAAAAATACATAACATGCAAATACATTTCATCTATCCCATCATTTAAAAGGCACCAAACTTTGCATGCCTCTCAAGATAAGTGGTTTTGATGCCCTTGTAGAGTCTCAGGTGCAGTGCATGTTGTATATGTCATCAAGAAGGTACAATGCCCCAACTTGCATGTGCATCCTATGTATTTGAATGAAAATAATGCATTAGACAAGGGGCTTTTGTATATCCCACCATTGGTTTGTCACAAAACAAGATAAGTTGTTTTGATGTTTGTGCAAAGTCGCACATGCATCGAATACTAGATGTGCCACTCAAAGGTGGAATCCACATGTGCATCCTACACATGCATGTGAAGGAAAATAATACATTGGATAGGAGCATCCCTATGTCCCACCATTCGATCGAACCCCAAACTTTGCACGGCTCCTAAGAAGTTCTCAATGTACGGGGAGGTCTCTGCACGATTAACCAATTACACTCGCCCCAAGCACCATCCCCCAAACACCCCAAATGCACTTCAATGCACTCTGAGCACATAACCTAATCTTCCACCTAGACCTCGACACCCCTCTTCTACCCAACACACTCTGGACCATCCTCCGCTGATGATCCCGATCACTGTTGCTTCATCCTTGCCATGTCTTACTTCTCCCTCAACCTTCAACCCGCTAGTCTCTCACTCCTCCGTCCTTGTGATCTTCAAACCGTGGCTACCCACCCCATCTTGGACACACGCATATTGGTGACAGCTGCACATTTTTCCTTCGTGTACATAGGATGCACATGGGAACTAGGGTTTTTGTATATTCCACCATTGGATTGGCACCAAACTTTGCACGACCCTTAAGATAAGTTCTTTTGATGTTTGTGCAAAGTCACAGATGCATCAAATACTAGATGTGCCACCAAGAAGGTGGAATGACACACTCCACGTGTGCATCCAATGCATACATGTGAAGGAAAATAATGCATTAGACATGAGCATCCCTATGTCCCACCATTGGATTGGCCCCAAACTTTGAACGCTCCTAAGATAAGTTGTTTTGATGTATTTGCACATGAAAATTTGCAAGGAAATTGGGTCCGCTCATCTTGAGGGCCTTGCAAATTTTCGTTTTGATCTGATGGTGGGACACGTGCATATCGGTAACAGTTGCACGTTTTTCCTTCATGTACATAGGATGCACATGGGAATTGGGGCATTCCACCTTCTCAATGGCACATCCAGTGTCAAATTCACATGAAACTTTGAAGGGACATGGGACCTACTTGAATAAAGGCTCGTGCAAATTTTGAAGTTGATCGAACAATTGGACATATGGATGTCTTTATCACTTGTGTATTTTTCAATCATGTACAAGTAGAATCAAGGCATTTTACCTTCTTGGCAACACAATGAGCATCTGATGCACATCAAAATTTGCAAGGACATGGGACCCACCACTTCACTTGACCCATGCAAAGTTTGGAGCTGATTGGATGGTCATGCATGTGTATGTATTTGTCACTTGCATATTTTTCTCTCACATACAAGTAGGATGTGCATTTGAATCGGGCATTTTACCAAGATTTTACCTTCTCGAAGGCACATCAAGCATCCAATGCACTTGAAACTTTGCAGGCATTGGACTCACTTGAATTAAGACCCATGCAAAGTTTCATCCCGATCTAATAGTGGAAGGGATAGGAACAGGTACATGTGGCAGTCTGACTTGGATTAGCAAGCCCGAGGAACTAGGATGAGGAGACCAAGTAGCAAGAAGTGACGGCAAAGAGTAGATGGACGCTGGGGTAGGAGGTCCAATAGCAGAAGGTGATAATCAAGAGCCATGAAGTCAGAACTCTAGACCAATCAATGGAGACAATTTACAGGCATCACGGCTTGGTTTTAAAACAATATCCAAGACAACAGTGGCACCAACATGATTAGACCATCCAATATGATTAGACCATCTTATGTCCTGAAAAGAGGAGTCTCCAAGGGAGACAAGCTGAAGAGAGTAGGAACCTTACTTCTAGTCACCATTGGAAAGCAGCTTGAAGAAGGATGCACCCTAGCTAACTAGGAGCTAGGAAATGGGAATAGACTATCTTATATAGTTGAGTTGAGTGTGATGATGTACTGTGTGTGAAGATTAGTAGAGTGTGTGAGGCAAAGAGTTTGTGGCCGCCATATGAGTAGAAGACTAGACTCTGAGATTGAGCTTGGTTTTGGATGTGAGAGCTAAATCCAAGTTGAGGCAACTTGGCCTATAGTTCATGGTTTAATACAAGTTTTGTACTTTCCTTTATGATGTGTCATGTGGTCACCCTGTCCTCATACGGAAGCGATACATCTTCATCGAGACTCAAAATATCGGCTAAAATGTGTTGTTTATTGTGCTATGGTCTATAAGAACTGAGTAATGAGAGCAAGTAGTAGATCAGAGTGGCCCAAGCACATACAGATAATGATATTTTTGGCAACCCTGCTAGGGAAGGATAAGCTAAAATCTCGCTGAAATGTTGAAGAAGTGACTAGTAGGAGGTGTACATGAAGCATGTTGTGGAATCTCTAGAAGTCTTCATGTTGACACGATGACAATTGTAGTCGTTGTTGGCAGGAACTATTTTGTATTACCGCAGATTCACATCGGATTTGGATGAAGAATTGTGAATCCTTATTCACTGTTTGTTAAATGAGAAATGGACAGATGAAGTAGAACAAGTTGTGGAGAAAGTGACTTGATTTTTGGTCTGCCTTCAGGGTAGCCTTAGCAATCATGCAATTTTGGCAAAGCAAAAATTAGGCATTTCTTGAATTTTTGGAAGTGGATTTTTCCTATTGGCTCTTCTTCATTTGACTTAATGAAGATTGTAAAGTGGTTGACTTTCTCTCTCTCTCTCTCTTATCTCTCTCTCTCTCTCTCTCTCTCTCTCTCTCTCTCTCTCTCTCTCTCCCTCTCTTCCCTTCTTTATCTCCTCAAGTCTGCTTACACATGATCTCCACCTTTTCTCCCACCCCCCCTTCTCTCTCTCTCTCTCTCTCTCTCTCTCTCTCTCCTCTTCCTTCACACCATTTTCAATGGATTCCTTTTTGTTTATTTTTTTTATCTTGGGTAGGACTTATGATTGATTGAATATCATTCACCTTGTTCCAACATGTCTGTTACAAATTTAAGAGCTGAACGATGGCCCCTTTATGCCATTCGGTGTGAAGACCATATCTGTCAAAAACAACAATACTACACTACTCCTTTTCCAATGGTGAACATTACTTCAAAACTAGAGGAAACTAGGAGGTCAGAGTGGGTTGGTGGTGATGAAGAGTTTCCAACACCAAAAGAGCCAAGTAGAGGACGGCTTGCCCAAGTGCGGGATGAAGTGGGACCTTGTCACATCTCGAGAAGCCGAATTGTTCGATTCGGGCGAGATGATGCAACATTTGATACTCATAGTGCTCCGAGCGGTATGGAGTTTAAGAAAGAACCACTAGTTGAGAACTCACTAGAGCACTGGTCAAATATAGAAGAGCTTTCCAAGGAAGAGACAGGAGTGGTGAATCAACAATTGGGAAGATTGGCTTGGCGATGACCGAGTCCGAAACATGAGACCGATTTGGAGACAACTTGAGCACGAAAGGGAAGTGATGACTCAGACTCTTCAGTTGTGTCCATGAAATTATCTCATTTAACAAGATCAAAGGGATGCCACCATTGTGAGGGGCATCACCATCATAGAGCTTTAGAGGCATGAGCTTTAAGCCATACAAGGAGAGTTGGATATTCACTCGATATTCAACCTTGGATCATGAAGGACCGAGGCAGAGTCCAAGCCGAAGGGGTACCGAGGCTTCGCACATCCCGATTAAGATAGAATTTCAGGAGTGCGAGGGAACTATTGATGAAGAACCATACAACCATTTGCAGAGCTTTATACGTATGTGTCACATACAAGGAGCTACAACAAAGGAAGAGTATATGAATTACTTTCCATG
The DNA here is from genome assembly GCF_047967505.1 of Dipteris shenzhenensis. NCBI lineage: Eukaryota > Viridiplantae > Streptophyta > Polypodiopsida > Gleicheniales > Dipteridaceae > Dipteris > Dipteris shenzhenensis. The sequence goes on along the minus strand of NC_141612.1, from coordinate 458,532 downwards.
CACATTGGCAAAGATAGTACAATGCTGGTACAACCAGTTTCCAATCAACTATTTCAAAAGTTGGGAGATGGTGTCTGGATCCTTCCTACAAAGATTTTGGCAGGAAATCAATGAGGAGGGTGTCAGAACAAACTTAAGTGAGTTGCAGCAGAAAGAAGGGGAATTTGTCCAAGATTTTGTTCTATGCCTGCAAGCCTTGGTCAACAATCAACTTAGTACACCACCGGATGATAAGTCCTTATGAGCATGGCTCATTACTGGATGCACATAATTGGACCTACGATCATATGAGGTGGTAAATCCCACCAAGAGTTATGAAGATCTACTCAACCGAGCAGTTGCTCTAGAGAAGAGCGGAGCCACCAAGAAGAAAGTTGATGGAAGTGATGATGAGTCTCAATCAAATACCAAGGATCGTTGACCCAAGTCTGAGTTGAAGACAACCTTGAAAGAAATGGCTATTTGAGGGAAGCCCAACAACAATGAAAAATGGTGTATGAAGGGTATGAAGGAAATGCACTGAGTGTTGAGCCAAATATTGTGACCACTGCAAGAAGGTGGGTCATGATAAGCTGAATGCTAGTTCCAAAAGAAAATGGCTAAAATCTACACAGTGCCCAAAGAAACAAAGCCTGAAGGCCAGCCAACTCATCCAGCCAAAGGTAAAGCTAAAGAAGAAGGTAAGAGCACGTGGAACTCTACTTAACTCAAGTGTTGGTGGTGTGGACATAACGATGTGAAATCAGAGTGTATACTTTGGTAAGAAAATCTCAAATTGATGAAGGATAATGATGATCGGCATGAGGTGGATCCAGAATGCCGAGCTGCGGAGTGCCCATTTGTTTATAGAATGTCACAAAGTCAAGGAGACAATGAGTGATCTTTGGCCATTCATGGAAGGATTTTGCAGCTCTAGGCTCTCATGGAGAGAATTTTTCTTTGGGGAGATTAGAGGGGTAATGGCTAGAGGTTTCCAAGATGCTTTAGTTTGGGCTATTTGGAGATGAAGGTGTGCTAAGTTATATGGTCAGAGGGACGTTGCTATTCATTCTAGCTTTTACAATTCCCTTGCCATTTTCCTATTTCAAATTACAAAGAAAGAAGATGCTTGCATGGTTTGAATTAGCATATGGCAGTCACATTGTGCTTGGATGTAGATTATGCAAGCCTGTAAGAAGACCATTGTAAGTATTTTTGAGGTGGCAGATATTGTGAATATGGGTATCACTAGAATATGTAGGCCTATAAGAAGACAATTGTAAGTATTTTGGAGGTGGCAGATACAATGAAGATGGGTACTAACAAGATTGTCTATTGCACTGCTACATTGATAAATACAAAGCTAAAGATGTAGTGGCACAGCTTGGAGATTTGATGAAGAATGATGTGATGCTGCCTATCAAATTTGTAGGGCTGTTGATGCCGAGGTGAACGGTGTCATAGGGGACATGAAACATGAGGACTATTCGCATCTGTATGAAGTTGAAGACTTTGACACTGAGGATGATGAGAGGATGAATGCAAAGTTTCATGAACATCGGATGTTGAATGCGCTGGCGCATGGAAGGTAGAATGCCCCAATTTGAATGCACTTCCTCAACATGTGTGAAGCAAAATAGTGCATGTGGGGAAGAAAGACATAGGTCTCACCATTAGATCATGAAAAAACTTTGCAAAGGCCTTGGACCAAGTGGTTTCCTTTGCCTTGCAAAGTGTCATAACCATTGGATCCCATACATGGATCCCGGACGTGATGCATGAAGGTGGAGTGCCCCAATTTGCATGAGCTTTGCTTCTTACACTCATGTGAATAAAAAATAGCACGTGTTGGGAAGAAAGCCATGGTCCCAACTTTAGATCATAGTTAAAATTTTCACAGGATTTGGGCCAAGTGGGGACCATTGCCTTGTAAAATTTTATGACCATCAGATGCCGGATGTGTTGCACAAAAAGTGGAATGCCTCGATTTGAATGCACGTCCTGAACACATGTGCATGTGGGGAACAAAGCCATTGGTCCCACTACTAGATGATGACAAAACTTTGCATTGGCTTAGGGCCAAGTGGTTTCCTCTACCTTGCAAAGTTTTATGACAATCAATCATCGGATGTGCCACATGGATGGTGGAATGCCCCAATTTGCATACACTCCTAGACACATGTGAAGCAAATATAGCGCATGTGGGGAATGAAGTCATAGGTCTCACTGTTAGATTGCACCAAAACTTTGCACGGGCCTTGGGCTAAGTGGTTGCCTCCACCTTGCAAATCTTCATGACCATCGGACACCATATGTCCCGCATGGAAGGTAGAATATTACCTAAATTCAAATGCACATCCCATGTCCATGTGAAGGAAATTAGTGCATGGGGGCAACAAAGTGGTAGGTGAAACTCTACACAAGCATTGGGCCAAGTGTTTTCCTTCTCCTTGCAAAGTTACATGACTATCAGACATCGGATGTGCTTCATGGAAGGTGGAATGCCCCGATTCATGTGCGCATCCCACCTTCATGTGAAGGAAAATAGCACCTATGGGGAGCAAAGTGGTAGGTCTCGTCATTGGATCATGACAAAACTTTGCATGGGCCTTGCTCCAAGTGTTTTTCATCACTTTCAAAAGTTTCATGACTATCAAACGTTGGTTGTGCCACATGGATAGTGGAATGCCCCAATTTGCATGCACCTTCTAGACACATGTGAAGCAAAAATAATGCATGTGGGGAACACAGTCATAGGTCCCATCGTCATATCATGACAAAAAACTTTGTTCCCCCATTGTTAGATTGTGACAAAACTTTGCACGGGCCTTGGACTAAGTAGTTGCCTCCACCTTGCAAATTTTCATGACCATTGGACACCAGATGCGCTGCATGGATGGAATGCCCAAATTCAAATGCACATCCCATGTCCATGTGAAGGAAAATATTGCATGGGGACAAGAAAGTGGTAGGTCCCACCATTTAATAGTGATGAAACTTTGCACGGGCCTTGGGCCAAGTGGTTGCGTTCACCTTGCAATGTTTCATGACAATCAGACACTAGATGTGCAGCATGGAAGGTGGAATGCCCCGATTCGCATGCACATCCCATGTCCATGTGAAGGAAAGAAAAGCATGTGTGTGGAACAAAGTGGTAGGTCCTACCATTGGATTGTGACTGAACTTTGCATGGGCCTTGCTCCAAGTGTTTTCCATCACCTTGCAAATTTTCATGACCATTGGATGCCGGATGTGCCACATGGAAGGTGGAATGCCTTGATTCACATGCACTTCCTAGACATATGTGAAGTGCTAAATACTACACGTGGGGAACAAAGCCATAGGTCCCAGTGGCTAAAGGCATCAACTATAGGTCCAATAGTAGCCTCACGTGCTTCTCATGTTCTTCAAGAATTTTATCATGTGAGAGTGCAGTGAGATATGCGAACAAAAAAGAGAGAAAGTCTGAGAATAGACAGAGACAACATGAAAACGTCTAGAGACAGAAATTGTGTTTACACAGAGAAAGAAATGCACAGTACAGTAAAGTACATTTTCCTACAAGGCACAACTGTTGGAAAAACATCAACTCTTCATAGTTGAGTAAACGACAACTTGGAGAATTACATCTGGACTAAAATATGCCCCTGGAATACTGCACACTACATAGACTCCATAGCCCATGTCCAACAACCAAGCTTTGAGTCTCTTTGAGTCTCTCTCTTTGTCTCTCTGAGTCCACCAATGTCATTTGATTGGAATGTCCCTTTGAATTGTCAAATTAACCTACATTCAACAAGACTTCCATCAACTTGGAAGCATATTGAATGATCTTAAACTCTTATTATAACATGCACTAAGCCAGGGATGTTTTTATTGAAGGTATAGTAATATAGTATTATAATATATTGGGAAATTTTTTCATATATTATTTTTTAGAGCAAACCATTGGCGAATTTCAACTCTTATTATAGTTTTTCTTTAAAATTTTGGCAAAATATTCTAGAGCATTTTAAAAACTTTCATTGGTCCAAAATATGTTAGAAACTAATAATATCAAAAGCTACCTCTCTTTTCTATTTCACAATCTAAAAAGACATGACCTAGCCAACATTTAAAACTAATAATACCAAAATCTACCTCTTTTTTCTATTTCACAATCTATTAACGCATAAAATAGCTAGCATTTATAAGGTATGCAAAGTATAACAATTTTCAAGTGTAATGAATATCCTTCAAATACATTGTAAAGAAAGTTCTCAAAGTCAAGTTCAAATAGTCCAACTATTAGATATCAATGCTCCACTCTCGTGTAACTATGCGGAGACCAACTAACTCTACTTGTAAGCATCCCATATGAGAAGAAGACATTTGAGTAGCTAGGTTATCCGGTAGGCCCTGGTTTGGACACCAGATGGAGGTCATGTTTAGCCTAATGGCTGGACGGCTTTAGATAGAGTTGGCACACTGCCAACTAGGCTACATGCAAGTGCGGGAAGGCATCGCATGACTGACTGCACTGAGGGTAGATGGAGCATTTCTCAGGGCAGCCCACTCTCAGGTTGCGAGGCCCGTTTGGAGCCCCAGATGATCCCGGATAGTGAACGGTTGCTCTATTCTGCGCCACAGTTCTAACGTGTGGTCGGTGGCCTAGACCTCCAGTCGGCCATTTTGGGCCGACTGGGTTGGTCTCCCAATTGGGTCTAATCGACTACGACTGGTGGCTATATAAAAGCAAGCCTGTGAAGCCCATATTCATCATTGGCTACAGAAATGCTAATTCCTTAGCATCCAGCCACCGTTCTCTACTGTTTCTAGCACACCATCGAAGCTTCGTACATAGGAGCGCATGGCTGGGAGGTAGTGCCATCTATTGTATCAGTTTTATAGTAATCAAAATTTTGATTCTCCATACTATCTACTTTTCTCTCTTGCATACGAGATCCTGTTATTTGTTGAGCACAGATGTTGTATTGTTTTCTTACATGGTATCAGAGCTTGGGCTCTAGCAAGAAGATTTGGTAGTGTGTTTCTATTTGCGAGCAGATTGTGAGAGATGGCCCAACCCGCAAGACTGTGAATCCCACCGTTCGGTGAAAGAAAAAAGTTGGACGGCACTAACTATCCACTCTGGAAGTTCAAGATGAAGACCATCCTAAGTGCATATGAGCTTTATGACACTACTACTAGGGTGGATGTGAAGCCGGTTGCGAGACCGGATCTAGCCAATGCAGGACAATAGATAGTGCCAACTGTGAATCAGATTCTTGCGTGGACAAGAAGAAATGCATATGTGATGTGTTCTATTATCTGCAGTGTAAGTGATTCTGTCATGGTGTTAATTTAACATGTCATCACAGCAGAGGAGGCATGGACGGTCTTGAAAAATCAGTACGAGACCACAAATCAGATGCGGATTCAGAATCTAGAGACTCAACTCGCGAATGAGAAACTGTCTGAGTCTGAAAAGGTAGAGAAGTTCATCACCAGGGTGAAGAATCTGCGTGATCAGATGACTGCAATTGGCATCACCATCACCAGCGAGAATCTAGCATGAAGGTGCATACGGATTCTCCCACCAAAGTACGACGGTCTTGTTACAGCGCTAAATATGCAGAACAGAAATCTACCTCTTAACTTTGAGGATTTCAGTGCGATGCTTCCAGAGGAGGAGATGCATCAAAAGACGAGGACTGGAGAAGATTCGACTTTCTCGGCTAGATCAAAGAAAGGTAAGGGTAAGGACTCTGGTAACTCTTCTGATGATAAAAAGAGAAAGAAGAAGATCAAGTGCTTCTATTGCAACAAGGCATGGCACAAGCAGAATGAGTGCTAGAAGAAGATTGTAGATGAGAAGAACGGAGTAAAGAAAGAGTCCAGCAATAGTGTGCGGGCAGTACCAATAGAGCTGTTCGTAGCAATTGAGGAGATTTGCACGAAGGCAGTTCATGTACCTGCAGATGAACCTTGTATTATTGATAGTGGTGCATCATGCCACATGACCAGTCATAAGGATTGGTATACCTCTCTACATCTGGTAGGGAATGACATCCTGGTAGCAGTCGGCAATGATGCAAAATGTCCAGCAAAAGGAAAAGGTACGATTGCTCTCAAGTCAGATGGAGTTGTAAAATAGTTGTTCGATGTTCTTTATGTGCCAGATATCAAGAGGAACTTGTTGTCCATTTCTGCGATCACAGATCGGGACCTCAAAGTTCAATTCGATAAGAATGGCACATAGATTTTGGATCTTCAAGGGAAGGTCATTGGTAAAGGTACACGGCACAACAACATCTGCGAACTCTTAGCTTTCAGTGCTCGAGTCGATGTGAGCAACACTAAGCTGTGGCATGAGAGGTTTGGTCATCTTAACCTTAGTTCTTTAAAGGAGATGCATAAAAGTGGAATGATTGCAGACCTACTAGAAATTACAGATCTGCCCAATGTATGTGAAGCTTGCATGATGGGCAAGCAGCATCGACAGCCCTTTCCTAAAGAGGCCAATAGGGCAAAGGCTCCTCTAGAGCTCGTTCACAAGAACCTCTGCAGAAAGATGGAGACAGAAGCTTTGGGTGGTTCCTACTACTTCATGATGCTGATTGACAACTACAGTAGAAGGATATGGATATACTTCCTGAAGACTAAAGATGAGGCTTTTAGTAAGTTCAAAGAATGGCATGTAATGGTCGAGAAAGAAACGGGGAGGAAGGTGAAGAAGTTGAGATCACATAGAGGTGGAGAGTTCACATCAAGCAAATTGGAAAGTTACTGCAAAAGTCATGGGATCAAGAGGTAGAAACCCCCGCTACATACATCACAGCAAAATGGAGTAGCAGAGATGTGCATCATTTGTGAAATGGGCAGGAGTATGATGAAAGGGAAAGATTTGCCAAAGACTTTCTCGGTTGAAGCATGTAACACGGCAGTTTACATTCTGAATCATAGCTACACGAAGGTTATGAATGGGATGACTCCACTGCAGGCCTTTTCTAGTAAGAAACCTTCAGCTACACATTTCAAAGTTTTTGGATGTGATTGTTTTGTGCATGTCCCTGATGATAATAGGACCAAATGGGAACCAAAGAACCAGAAGTGTATTTTCTTAGGCTACAGTGAAGAGGCAAAGGGTTACCATCTCTATAATCCTGTTACTAAGAAGGTAATAGTAAGTCGCGATGTGGTCTTCTTAGAACAACCGCATCAATTGGAGGAGGATGCTTATTCCCAGACAACCAGGACCAGGATATCTCTTCTCCCTTCTCCCCCTTCCCTCTTTCTTTTGTGGAAACACATTGCAACAATCCAAGAGCCGATTGAGTAGAGCAAACTCCCCCAACGGTGCTTGGGAGGATTCAATATAAAGAAGAGGAAGAAGAGCCTGCAAAACCACAACGGAGGCACAAGGTGATGATAGGTGGATGGAGGCTATGCAGTCAGAGTATGGCTCCATAATGAAGAACAACACTTGGGACCTTGTGGATCGACCACCAAAACGCAAGGTAATTGGCACCAAGTGGGTGTACAAGATCAAGTACAAGTCCGATGGCATGGTGGATAAGTACAAGGCTCGACTCGTGGCAAAAGGATTCACACAAGTACATGGTTTTGATTATCATGATACTTTTGCTCCCACAGCTCGACTAACCACAATTCGCAGTGTTTTGGCTTTAGCAACATAGGAAAGTTGGCCCATGTTTTAGATGGATGTAAAATCTGCCTTTCTAAATGGAGATCTCAAGGAGGAGGTATACGTGGAACAACCACTTGGTTTTGTGATCCCCGGTTCAAAAGGTAAAGTTTGTAAACTGAAGAAGGCACTTTACAGGCTGAAACAGGCCCCACAAGCGTGGTACCAATGGATTGATGCCTACTTTATGCAAAACGGGTTCAAGAGGAGCCCATCTGATGCAAATTTGTATATCTACAGAGAAGGAGGCAGGTGTATGATCATGGTCCTTTATGTGGACGACCTTGTCATAATAGGGAATCATGAAGAGAAGATCTCGCAGACAAAGCATTTGCTAGGAAGAGAGTTTGAAATGATAGACCTCGGATTGATGCATTTCTGTTTGGGGGTTGAAGTTTGGCAAGAGCAAAAACAGATCTTCATTTCACAGCTGAAGTATGCTAGAGAGATACTGAAGGCATTTGGCATGGCTGAGTGCAAGATAGTTGGCACCCCTATGGAGGTTGACATGAAGCTCTCAAATGAGGATTCATCACCACTGCACCTAGTGTGACATGTCATGTGTAGTTATCATGTGACAATCAGAGTTGACATGGCAATTGCAAAGAACCCTGTGTAAGAAACAATCAGTGCAGTTATCATGTGACAATCAGAGTTGCATGGCAATTGCAAAGAACGTACCCTATGTTCCACGCTCGCACAAAACACATTGAGATTCAATATCACATTGTACGTGAGCTCATCATGGATGGAGAGGTCGACTTGGTGTATTGTCCGACTATAGAGAATGCTATGGACATCTTCACAAAGGCTCTTCGAAGAGACTTGCTAGAGAGGCATCTTCATCGACTTGGCATTGGACCGAAAAAGTAAGTTCACTTGCGGGTGGACATTGAGGGGGGATGTTAGATATCAATGCTCCACTCTCGTGTAACTACGCAGGAACCAGCTAACTCTACTTATAAGCCCCCCATATGAGGAGAAGGCATTTGAGTAGCTAGGTTATCCAGTAGGCCCTGGTTTGGACACCAGATGGGGGCCATGTGTGGCCTGATGGCTGGACGTCTTTAGATAGAGTTGGCACACTGCCAACTAGGCTACATGCAAGTGTGGGAAGGCATCACATGACTGACCGCACTGAGGGTAGATGGAGCATTTCTCGAGGCAGCCCACTCTCAGTTTGCGGGGCCCATTTGGAGCCCCAGATATCTTGGATGGGCCAAATGGTTGCTCTATTCTGCGCCATGGTTCTAACGTGTGGTCAGTGGCCTATTTTGAGACCGACCTCCAGTCGGCCGTTTTTCGGCCGACTGGGTCGGTCTCCCAATTGGGTCTAGCCGACTACGACTGGTGGCTATATAAGAGCAATCCCATGAAGCCCATATTCATCACTGGCTATAGCAACCCTAATTCCTTAGCATCTAGCCTCCATCCTCTACTGTTTCCAACATGCCATCAAAGCTTCGCACACAGGAGCACATGGCTGGGAGGTAGCACCATCTATTGTATCAGTTTTACAGTAATCAAATTTTTGATTCTCCATACTATCTGCTTTTCTCTCTTGCATATGAGATCCTGTTATCTATTGAGCACAGACGTTGTATTGTTTTCTCACACCAACAAGATAATTATATCCTTTCCTTTTACAACTTGACTTCCATTCCTCTCCCACTCCTATGCTCCCTCTAAACCCTTAGTTCCTCAACCCTTAACCTCCATGATCTACAAGGGAGACGAGTTCTCCACCATGTACTCTACCCTGAACCTTGGATTCTCCTTCTAACTCTGGAACCTCCTTCTAAACTCTGGAACCTCTTTCTAAACCTTGGAACCTCCTTCTAAACCTGGAAACCTCCTTCTAACCCTTAAACTCCTCAACCCCTCAACCCCCAATGAAGGCGAAAGCGTTCATTACCTCAACCATGATGATACACATTCCTTTTACACATGCATGCACTATGTTTTCTTACCACACTTAAGCCTACATCTCTCACTGGAATACAACTCGAGGTCCTAAGCTACACATATACTACAAACGACAACCCCGATATATCTGTAGGTGACAAAAAGCCTTAGAACCCTGTATATACTAAGAATACTCTGCTCTTCTTGCGGAAGCCGTGGGAAAGAGCCAACATTTGGTGCCGCTACCAAGGAGACTAGCATCTCAAGTAACGAGTAAACATACACAGACATGTGTAAAAAACAAACTACTTTCATGAACATATCACTCAAGAGCTAGGAGAGCTAAAATTTTCCAACTCAAGTTTTTTAAAAAAAAAATCGTATATGAAACTCTTCACTACCGGTTTAGGAAAATGCATGGTTTCTGGAAAAACAGCACCTTAAAGAATAAATCAGATGATGGTTGTCAGAGTGTAGAGCTTGAAATTTTGAACGTTTCTCCTTTTTACGGGAGCACATTCTGACACAACCACCAAAAGTTATGGGTAATCAATGATTAAAGTTTCTAAATGCCATAACCCAAAAGAAAAATTAAAACCACCTCCCTAGTCAAACGTGGACAAATTCAAAGGTGCACATGTGTTTGACTAAATCCACAACTCCCCCTCCTTCCCTATAAAAGAGCACCCATCCCTCTCATACTTTTTCTTTCACATCTTGCCTCCATCCTCTTTCCCATTCCCAGCCCTACACAAGACACTCCTCCCTCTCCATCGACCACCACCCTACTCCCATCCTCACATGGTGAGTTACTTCAAGCCCATCTCGCAGCAATAACCTGGCCATCCACCCACCATCCATTGGTCCTCAACAATCCCATTACATCGAGAAAGACTTGAAGAGCATTCAGTTGACCATCTCTTCCTCCCTTTGGGTTTCCGTCAAAGTTTTCCGTCCATCAAGTTTTTTCTTTTTTCCCCCTTCCCCTCTACCATTTCCCCCTCCACCACCATTCCCCCCACTCCCCCCCCCTTTTTTTCCCCCCCTCCCTCCATTCCCCCCCTCCCTCCATTTCCCCCCACCACCCCCACTCTCTTCCATCTCCCCCTCCACCACCACCCCCTTCCCCCCCCCCCCCCTCCTCCATCTCCCCCTCCACCATCACCCGCTTTCCCCCCCTCCTCCATCTCGACCACGACCACTACCTCCCTCCTGTGAAGATAGTGGGAGAGAAGGAAGGAGTCTCACTTGCGGCTTTCTCACATACACAACGGGGGAATATACACAAAGGTGGAGGCTGAAAATAGTTTTCCTCTTCTTAGTTGTGAAAGCCAAAAGAACTCAAGTACAAAGAAATAGGAGAACCCTATATGTGGGTCTCAAACCAAACTCAGCTAACTAAGGTGGCATACTAATTGAGCCACGAACTAGAGTACATAAGGATAGCTGTCATCCAGCTATTATTCATGGGCGGTGTACCAACCGCTTCTGCAGCTAACAAGTCGGTGACATAAATGCACAACGGTCACCCTGGCATATCACGAGTGGAGCTTGATATCTCAACACTCCCCCTTAAGCTCAATCCCAATTCCTGCACACCAAGCAGGTCTCTGAACTTGCGCAGCTTCTCTGCACCCAATGCCTTCGTGAATATGTCAGCTACCTGATCCTCTGTGCTGACATAAACTAGATCAATAAGACCTAGTAAAACCTTCTCCCGCACATAGTTATAATGCACCTCAATGTGCTTTGTTCTAGCATGATAGACTGGGTTATTTGCCAAGTGTATACTGCTCATGTTGTGACAATAAATGACAACTGGCCCATTTGTAGACTGATGCATATCATAAAGTAGCTTATGCAACTAAGCTACCTCACATGAAGCCATTGATGCACCCCTATACTCAGCCTCTATGCTCGATAAGGCAACTGTAGGCTGTTTCTTGCTGTTCCAAGTGACTGCAGCACTCCCAAAAGAGAACACATATCCACTAGTAGATCGTCTATCAGAAATACTACCAGCCCAATCAGCATCAGTGTATCCATGCAACTGTATCTGAACCCCAGCCTCATAAAATAGTCCATACTGCAATGTGGACTTCACATACCTGAGTATGCATCTAGCCGCATCCAAATGCGGTTTCCTTGGAGCCTGCATAAACTGACTTACCAATCCAACATCATAGCTCAAATCTAGCGTGGTAATAGTCATATAAATCAAACTTCCTACTATGCGTCTGTACATAGTAGGGTCTTCCAGAAGCTCACCTGCATCTGCACTCAGCTTCACATTCTGCTCTAAAGGAACTGAAATAGGCTTACAGCATGTCATCCCATATTTGGACAGCATGTCCAATCCATACTGCCTTTGCAAGAGCCGTATCCCACTTGGTGATCTAATCACCTCAATGCCCAAGAAATAACACAGCTCTCCCAAATCCTTCATCTCAAACTTTTGCTTCAATAGCATTTTCACATGAAGGATATCTTCATCAGTGTCACCTGTGATGATCAAATCATCAATATAAATGACAAGCAGCATAATACCTTTCTCTGTTTTTCTCACATAAAGTGAGAAATCTGCCTTGGAAATCTGAAAGCCAATAGTGACAAGATACTATCCTATCTTGTCAAACCATGCTCTAGGTGCTTGCTTCAAGCCATACAAGGCTTTCTTCAATGTGCAAACAAACTCAGGATGAACAGAATGAACATAACTTGGTGGCTGCTCCATAAAGACCTCTTCTTGCAAATCACTCTCTCTCTCTTAGCCCCCTCGTTGGCCACTCCTCACCCTATTAGCAAGGGCTTAAGCCCTTGCTGATTAGGGTAGTGGTGCCCGCATGTAGTGCCCGCCCCGCTTCCCTGCCCCTCCTCCCCTCGCCTACGTTGCCTGCCTCCTTCATTCGCCCCGCCCCGCCCTACCCCCTCCTCCCCGCTCGCCTCGCCTCCACCTGTGGCCTCCTCCTCCTTCCCCTCCACTCCACCCTAAACCTCCTCCTTCCCCTCCACTCCACCCTCGCCTCCTCTGTTCGAAACCCCCCCCTCTCAGACGCCCCCTACTGCCATGCAGACCCCCCTCCCAAATTTTTTATTAAAAAAATAAAAATTAATTGAAATTTATTATTATTAAAAAAAACCTAACCTAATCCTATATCTAACCCTTAGGTTTAACCTAGGATAGGTTAGTTTAACTTAGGTTAGATTATATTTACCTAGGTTAGTTAGGTTAACTCTAGGTTACTAATAGCTAGGTTAGATTAACTAACCTTTCGTTAGGAGACTAACTCTAGTTAGTGAAAGTAGTTAGGTTACAATAACTGGGCAGTTAGGATTATAGGCTAGTTAGACTAACTAGAATTAACTTGGTTCAAACCCCTCAGTTGGACTTAAAGTCCATTCACACCAACATTAAGACCAAGGCCCCCCCCCAAAAGGCTAATTTTACCCCTACTTCAACACTTCGTATCGCGCCCGTTTGGGACCCAAACTAAACCTCGTTTGAGCCAAAATTTCACACACAAAAACACTACACTATGGGGCATTTTTTCAGCCGATTGCACACCATTTCAGCACCCCAATCACTCACTCATTTGCGCCCCCGTGTGGGCCTCATTTCACACTAATTCATTCGTATCTTTATGCCGTGACCTCTGATTGACAATCCGTCTACATCGGCACATTTCCCTACACACATGGGACAATCTTAGGCACATTATTAACATGACGGTCCCTACAACACTAACACCACTCTAACCCTCCAAACAAAATTAGATCAACACCCGCACTTGCAGCAGAGACACCCTTTGGCAACTCTCACCCAATCTGCATGCAGCTACGCTCTGGCCAATGCCTCTGACTCCAACGCTTGCCAATCCACATACAACTCCGCTACAACCACCGCCCCCAACAATCCTCTACCTTGAATCCCCCCCTGAAATTCAAGAAATCCCTTTAACTCCTCCACGCCACAACATGGCTGGACGCCATCGCGATGATGGGGATATTAACCTCGATGCAGAGGCTGACAATTTCTTTAATTGAAGAAATAATAACAATCAAGGCAGGCGCCCCTTGGGAAAACTGGAACTTCCCAAATATAATGGTAGGGGAGATCTAGCCTGTTTCCTCCAGCAATTTGATGGTGCATGTCGAGCAGGTGGAGATCAATCCCATGAAACCAATGTGGCTTGGTTTCCCATGGCCTTAACTGATTAAGCATCTGAATGGTACCTAGACCTTCTAGTGGAAGAGCGAGCCACATGGGACCTACTTTAAATAGAATTTAAAAGATGCTTTCAAACGGAGAGGCTACAAGATGATCCTGCTCTCCAACTAAGCAAGATCGAACAAGGCCGTCGAGAAGATGTACGCACGTACCTGGGCAAGATGAAAAGATTAATCGCCAAATGTTATCCACACCCCAATGCAAAGTACCTCACAGCCTGGTTCGTTGTGGGACCAAGGAAGAAAATTCGAAAGGATATGAAAAAGATTAGCAGCTATGAAACATTGAGTACTGCTCATGCAACAGCCATTGACATCGAGGATGGCATGATCGACTCTGACACTAGCAGCGATGATGGTAGATCTAGTGCACGAGATAAGCGCTAGAAAAAGGGCAAATCCAAGTCCACTACTAAAACATCAAATGAAGATTGCTTAGAGGCCATGACCATGAAGTTGAAAGAAGACATGATCCAAGCCATGGAACAAAAACTTCACTTGTCTCAGCCGCCAACTCAAACATATCCACGACGAGAAAATGTATGGTATCCACACTGCATAACCAATCATACAACAAATGAGTGCTCGGTCCTAAGAGCTAGGATCCTACACAAGCAAATCCACTGCCAAGGTTGTGGTGCCATATCTGTGTCGTCGGCGGCCATGATGAAAACAATTGCATCTTCAACATGCGCAACAACCCACCTTGACCTCAACAATACCAACCGGCACCCATGCCAGTGTACAGGCAGCTGTTAAATTACACGGCATAGCGGAACAAAAACTAAACAAATAATAGAGAGTATACAGCAAACTGGAGAGGAACAAAATTTTCCTTCAATATTGATGTAGTACAGATGATGGCTCCGTCCACCCGTGCGCTCCCATGGTGGGAGCTTAGATGGCGATCTAGACAGATATTAGGTGAAGAGCTACTAGTTGGAAGATTTGATCTTATCTGAACTAATATGATAGAATGGACTGGGGAGGCGCCTTTTTATAGCTATGAGGGCAGTAGTCGGATCAATGTAGTCAGTGGAACCGACCAGTCAACCTAGTCAGTGAAGCTGACCAGTCAACCTAGTCAATGGAACCAACTAGTCATCCATGGGATATTCAGAAAATATTTCCTATACTATCGCCTCGGGGGCTCTCGCCCTCGAACCCCAACCGGGGGCTCGCTAGCCCCCCTGGGACCCCCCGGCTGGGTGCCAACTGGCCCTTAGGTCCCAACAAGAATAAGGGGCTCCCACACAATCACCTTTCTACCATCAATGGTCTCATTGATAGACCTCATCTGACATGCAAGTCATGCATCCTGTGTCCCCGGCTCACACATGGATTCTCCTCGTATGGGGGCCTTACAACTTGAGAACCTTGGACTGGTAGTTACCAGGAGGGTGGGGCATTGAGCATATCTAACAACAACCAACACTTGCACAAGTGCCCCAGCTTCGAGGCTAAATCATGTTCCCGTTCAGACACAAGTCCCATAACTACTCTGGAATTCGAATACACGACCATATCCAAGAGCACCAAATCTAGCTCCTCAGGCAGTTCCAATACATCAATTACAAGCCGAGGAAGTAGACTCGTCATTTGAGTATGAAACAAAGTACCCACTGTACTATGTAGAAGATACAGAGGGTCTAATACTAGTTTATGCAAATCAAGCACGTCCCAACACACATCGAGCACCACATCGAGCACCAATCAAGTGCTACGGTTGGAGTACGGTTGTGGAGAAAATCACCGGATCACAGAGTGCCCTCATCGTGGTAGCCCCGCTACTTTCCAACCACTTTGTAGAGATTGTTGCATAGGACATGCCTGTATGGATTGTCCCATGAAAAACAAAGTCCCACAACAAACAGAGGTTAAGCCTGACATCCCAATCGGCATCATTGGGGTGGACCATCAAAGTTTGGGTCCGCGGCAAGTGTAATATCACGACCTGTGAATGTAATTACACGCCAACAGAAAGAGGCTACTAAGGACCCTAACATTCCAATCCAACCAAAGTGACTTCTTAAAAACAAAGCACAAGTGCCTCCACCTCCGCCAAGCAATGAGCAGTTAAGCTCGTCCACATCAACTCCTGAGCCTCAAATAAAAGAAGCTCCATACCCAAATGCAGAGGTGGAGAAGACTCATTTTCAAACACTTCAACAATGGGTACAAAAGGAACAAGCTCAAGACCCAATTCATGACCTGGCCCCGGTTCCAAGAATAGACTCCACAACATAATGTACCGCCACATCAACTTGAAGGAGCCGCACTCTCTAGCATCCTAAGTTGCCTTGTGTCAATTCCCATCAGAATCCTCCTATGGAATTGTCCCAATGTCTAGGAGAGTTTTAAAGTATGGATTGAAATCGCAAATCCCTCTCTACCTATGAACGACATCGAAGATATCCCTATGCGAATGGGTGAGAGAGATGACATATGCAACATTACTGTGCCTTTGATCGACAAGGCATATAATGAAGTCCAAGCCATAGTGGATGGTGGAGCAGGTGTAAATGTCCTATCAAAGGAGCTCTATGAAGAATGGGGTCTCCCACCAATGTAAAAGGCTAATTTCAACATATGCGTTGCTGATGATTCATGGGCTAAACCCTTGGGAATAGTAAATGGCGTGTCCACAAAGGTCGCAGGAGTACACTTTTCCCTTCAATTCACAATCTTGGATCTCCCCAAAAAATTCTATCAAATCTTATTGGGACGTCCTTAGTTATGAGAAGCATCAGTCCTCCATGATTGGGGAACTGATAGACTGACAATCCAGAATTGCGACACCACAGTTAGGGTGAATGTGGGAACAGAAGCTATAAAACCAATTGTGCCTAGAGCATTGGATGACACATCTTCAACGACAATCTCAAGCAAATCAGCTCCCTTGCAACAGAATGCCATAGTGGGCGATTCACAAAGCAATGTCAATAACTGGATACAAACATTGGCAACCATTGACAACTACTATTCATTAGACTCCATCTTCTCATAGATAGATGCTAAGGTGCTACAGGTAGATCCTCCACTCACACATGAAGAACCAATCGATATAGAGATGCCATTCTTTATGGCTGACCTCGAGTGGGATAATGAACTTGAAGAAGGTATCCATACCAATGATGACTCCGATCTTCCTTGGGACCTTGAAAGTGAGGCTAAGAATGCTGAAATTGAAGATTAAATCTTTGATAATGACTTAGCCATCCTGCATGCCCTAATGGTAGTCGAGCTTCCAAAAATTGAACCTCCAAAGTTGAATAATAGTAGAAGATCCCACATGAAAGCTAAAGGAGGAAATCACATAAAAGCGAAGGCCGAACACTTCAATGAATTCAAATGAATCCAAACAAGGATCATCGAATTGTATCTTGCAAAGCGAGCTCCCTCAAAATCAGAACCACCACCTCTTGAATGGTCCCCTGAGAGGCTAGAAGGAGTATGCGCACCAAATGAACCCTTACTTGGGAACACCTTACCAGTGGAAAAGTTACCCCATAGTTCCCAATGTAAGAAGTTTTGAAAATATAAGCCACATGTGCGGATGAAGCTCGATCAAGAGATTTTAGAAAAACAAAGACAAAAAGAGTCTAACAAATTGGTAAATGAAACTATGCCACCCAGTACACATGGCACATGTCAGGCTAGTTCAACACCATCAGAGGCCGATTTTCAAGAAGTGTCAGAATACTTCAAGAATTACACAAGTGGCAGTGTCCCAATAGCAATGCAAAGACCACCAAGAGAATTTGAAGTTCAAGAAACTGATATCATTGGAGAAACTCCAATCTATGAGGGATCGGCAAAAACACGCACAATAAACCTCGCCCTCGAAGGGGAGGAAGAAAAATTGGTTTTTATTGGGAAACAGCTTCGACAAGAAGATGAAACCAACTCAAAGAACTACTAATGGAATACCATGACTACCTAGCATGGTCATACAAAGAGATGAAAGGAATTTCACCAGACGTGGCAGTATACCAGAAGTGGAATCTCACCCTAAGGTATGTGGACCTTATCGCACAAATCCTAAATATGGCACCATGGTTTACGACGAGCTGGAAAAACTCCTAGATGCCAGATTCATTTACGAGATAGAGCACACCGATTGGGTTTCACCCATCTTCATTGTGCCTAAACGTAACAAGAAGCTTAGAATATGCGTACATTTAAAGAATGTGAATGCCGCCACAATTAGGGATCACTATCCCCTACCCTTAATAGAAACATCATTGGAAAAGGTGGCAGGCTCTGAATATGTAGCTTCTTGGATGGTTTCAGTGGCTATAACCAAGTACAAATTGCTCCTAAAGACTAATCAAAACAACATTTGCCACAGAATGGGGTATTTTTGCATATAGAGTCATGCCATTTGGCCTTTGTAATGCCTCGGCCACATTCAAGCGTGTCATGTTCACAGCTTTCCAGTCATTTTTGAATAAGTTTTTACATGTGTTCTTGGATGATTTGTGCATCCATTCAAACAAAAAAGACCATTTCAAATGTCTTGAGGCAGTACTAATCAAATGCAGGGAGTATGTCATCTCCCTAAATCCAACAAAATGCCAGTTCATGGTCACCCACGGAGTTGTCTTGGGACACATCATTTCTCAACATGGGATTGTAATTGACATGGAAAAAATCAAAATCATCCTGGAATTGCCTTCTCCTACAAACTCCAAAGGTGTACAAGTCTTTATGGGACATGCCAGCTATTATAGAAGATTTATATTGCGGTATGCCATGATAGCTAGACCACTTTACAAATTATTAGTGGGATTCTTATGGACAGAAGAGTGCAACCAAGCCTTTGAGATTTCAAAGTGGCGCCTAATCACAACACCCATCCTTATATCTCCCAATTGGGATATTGATTTTCATGTTCATATTGATGGATCCAAGTATGCAATTGGGAGTGTGCTTTGTCAACCTGGTGAACATAAGAAAGACTACCCATTCTACTTCGCCAGTTGTAGGAAGCACAGGGTACTATCAGTATGTAGGGTTTCGAGGCTTTTTGTCACCTACAGATATATCGGGGTTGCTGTTTATAGTATACGTGTAGCTTAGGACCTCGAGTCGTGTTTCATTGAGAGACGTAGGCTTAAGTGTGGTAAGCAAACATAGTGCATGCATGTGTAAAAGGAATGTGTATCATCATGGTTAGATGGAGTTCCAAGGTTTAGGAGGAGGTTTCAAGGTTTAGAAGAGGTTCTAGGGTTAGAAGGAGTTCCAAGGTTTAGAAGAGGTTCCAGGGTTAGAAGGAGGATCCAAGGTTCAGGGTAGAGTACATGGTGGAGAACTAGTCTCCCTCATAGATCATGGAGGTTAAGGGTTGAGGAACTAAGGGTTTAGGGGGAGCATAGGATTGAGAGAGGAAGAAGGTGTAAGAGCATGGGGGAAAGAAGAGAGAGGAGGGAGGAGGAGGAGGAGGGAGGAGGAGAAGGGAGGAGGAGGAGGGAGGAGGAGGAGGAGGGAGGGGGAGGAGGAAGAGGGAGGAGGAGAGGGTGAGGATGGGTTGCAAGGTTGGAGGAGAGGGGAAGAGGAGTTGCAAGGTTAGGACATGCTGTTGGATGTGGAGTGTAAGGAAGCATGGATACTTGAGACAATTGCTTTTAACACCAAAGTAGAACTCAACACAATGCCCCAAAGAGTGTGGGCTTCATTCCATTATGGGGTATTTATACAAGCTGGAGAGCTTCTCTCTCTGCATGTAAGAAGTGTAAAACATTCTCTCTCTACATGTAGACTTGCATGCAGAACTCGCATGTAGAAGTCGTATGTAGAACTTGCATGTGGAACTCGCATGTACAAGTCGTATGTAGAACTTGCATGTACAAGTCGCATGTAGGAGTTGCATGTAGAAGTCATATGTAGAACTTGCATGTACAACTCGCATGTACAAGTCGCATGTAGGAGTTGCATGTAGAAGTCATATGTAGAACTTGCATGTACAAGTCGCACGTAGGAGTTGCATGTAGAAGTCATATGTAGAACTTGCATGTAGAACATGCAAGTTGGATTTCTAAGAGGGATTATTTCTAGCCTTTATGCAAGTACAAGCGGAGCTTTGCCGCTACTCTACACACACATTCTGTTCTACCTAAGTCCATGTTGGCACAGAGACAACATACTCCCGGATCCATTTTATTACCCATCCTCGGGTTATGGCTGATTGCGAGCACATACCTGGGTTACCATGCTTTTAGTCCAGTGGCTGTGGAACTTGTTTTGTGTCAGTTGATCCTGCTGTAAAGCCTTGGAACCATACAATTTTTGGGCCGGTTCTAGGTAGCATGTATCCACCATTTGCTCAAACAGAGATATGTGGCGTGCTTCTAAGAAGATCACTCTTTGATAGAGTTGGCTTGTAATCTGAGCATCAACCCTTTCATTGGGATTAAAGCTGAGTGGAGGGAAATGGGAATGAAGGTAACATGGGACCTCCAGAATGAATTCCAATGTTTTACAGAATATAGCACTTAGGCGAAGGAAGCGATCAATGTTGCCGTGCATTATTCGCTCATGCTGCTGAAGTGCTCGGACCATTGTGCCTTGGATATTCCATTCTACACCAGAGTATGGTTCAATCATCAGCCAATTAATGGTTCGATCTTCAGCCAAAGTGTGTATGTTGGATTCCCATTTTTTACACTGTGGAACTGCATAGAACTTGGGATGGGTTCTGAGACATGGAGGTGCCTGTAGGTAATCCTTCAAGAAGATTACATCAAAGAGCTTGGGGCGGCACCAATCAGGTTGTGGATCCAACTTGCTAATCCAACCTTCACTAATTTGACGCTGACGAAGGTTGGTCAGAAAGTTGTCCAAGGTCCATCCACCTCGAGTTTTCATATCAGGATATTTGCTCCAAAATTCCTTGATGGGGTTACTGGGAAGTGGTATCTCATCAAAATCATACCCATCATTGAAACTTGGCATAAGCGTACAAATTGGATTATCTGGATCCTGATATTCAAAATTAAATACTGTGTCATTTTATGTTGATGGAAGCACAAGTAGTGTCAGAGGTGATGATGGGGCAAGGAGAGAATCTAGGGACATGGGGGAGAAATATGGTAGAATGTTAGTTGCAGAAGGGGGAGCAGAGAGGAGGGGGGGAAGAATTGGGCAAATGGTTTGAGCAGCTTGGTAGTCCTCAAGGGTAGGATTAGCAAGGGAGGGGATGAAGCTAGGTGTGAGGGCCTCGTAAGTTTGTGACTATTGGGTTAGTTGAAAATGGTGAGAGGCATGAGCAAAGAGACAATAGAGGGAATAGATGTTAGGATGGAGCTTGGAAAAGGTTAAGAGGGTGGTAGCAACAAGGGTAAGTGAGGTTATGATGTTGGCAGAAAGAGTGGTTGAATATGGGAAGTTGGATGTGAGATAGGCCCTGTCATCTTCCAACACTTCTTTTTGTTGGTGCGATGGGATGATTAACTGCATGGGTGGGATGTCTGTTATGTCATGCCTTGCAAATAATAGGGATGGCCTTTGTAGCAATGGCAGCAAACCTGCAATAACCCTGAGGGGAGGACTACCCATGAGGCAAACATATGCAATGAGAGCATCCGCTGTCCTGAGTTTTATAAACCCGGCATGTGTAGACAGGCAGAAGATATTTTTCTCATCTTCGGACAAGTCTTGGCAAATGATGCGCAGGGTTTTGGTCCCAATGGAAGGTTTCCATTTGATTGTTGGATGAGCATATATGATCCTGATTTGGAGTTGCTTCCATTGGATAAGCACACGTGCGTTGAGGTGATCTTCCACTTGTAGAGCAGCCACAAGCTCTTGGTACACCACTGTTGTGCATTGAAGTGGGGCTTCATTGGTGTTGTCTTTTAATGCCTCATTGTTGTGCACTAGCAATTGGAGTTTGAGCTTGGAGATGATTATCTTTTGGGAGTGCATCTCATTCATTTTTTCTTTGTATTGATGGTAGATGGTTGTATAGGCCTCCTTAAGCTTTCTCATTTGCAAGGTGACCTTTGCCTGTTGAGGAATGTCTTCAGTGGTATTGGACCATTGGTCCAAGACTTGTGTTTATGAAGTGTTGGCCTCTTGAGTGGTAGCAAGTTGGTTCTTTAAGATTCTGCATTCCCATGCAAGCTCGTCAATGCTGAAGGCATGCCCTGCCAAAGATTGTTTCATTTCTTCAAGCTTGTCTTTGCAATCCTGGAGCTCTTCTTCTTTCTGAATTAGAGTGAGTCAAGCTTGTGCCACTACCTCCATCTATTGAGCATGTGTGGATGTCAAGGAGTTATAGTAGGTCTGTAGGATTGCCGTTGCTTGTACTGCTTCTGTTAGTTGTATTTGACTTTGGTGGAGGTTGGAGGTCACATCCCTTACTACCTTTTCTTGAGCTTGGAGAGCTTGGTGGGCATCGCACTCACAAATAATGTTGGCATTTATGAGCACATCCCTCAAGCTAGGCTTGATCACAGCATGCTCATTCAATCTACAAAGAAAAAATTTATGAGTTCTTCTACCAAAAATTGAACGCAGAGTAGAAAAAAACAGTACTATTAAACAAATCTTACGAGTTCATGCGCTGCAAACTTGCCAAAAGAGAAATTTCAGTTGTCTTTCGTGGGTCAATCAAGGTGCACATCACCCTAATATGTCGTGCTTTGGTCTCTCTATATGATTCCTCAATCACAGCCATCCAAGCCATGGTTCTATGGTTTTCTTCCCACACATAGAACATCTTGTTAGATAGGTATAGCAAATCAGGCTTTAATGCAAGTTCCTTCTCGAATACTTCTTCAACTTCTTGCCACATCGGTGACCAAGTCTGCCTGATCTCTGATGTAACCTCTGTCTCCTCTCCACTCCCAGTGCAAACAGAAACTATAAATGCACCCTTCTCAGGGAGATATCCCTCATACTGGAAAGTACTCTTAAGTGCAACCACATCACTTCTCAAACCCCTAACCCTGGCATATGTAAGAAGTCTACACAAGGGCAACCTAGGACACTCATCTGAACTGAGAATCCTACATCTTGAAATAACATCACCCCCACTAACAAGATCCAAGGAAATATCTTCCACCACTGAGTCCATCTCATCATCCACAACATCTACCGTGTCTTCTGTGCTAGCAGGAACATCCATCTCTGATTTATCCCCACCTTGATCTCCCGCCTCGAGTTCCTCTTGAACCTTTATGGTCCTCTTTCCCCCTTTTTTTTAAGGTGGTGTCCGGGATTTCTCTTTGCCCCTCCCTCTCGTCTTGGTAGGGCTCACATTTTCTCCTGTTTCCATCTGCACACACGAAGCTCGGTTATGTTAGTCACACAGTATAATAACACGGGTATACCAGTAACATCCATGTTAATTCGTAAGTATACTAACTATATGTGAGTAAAGTAAGTAGACTACTGGCTAGTCACTATTTTTTCATTGTGGATTTGCTAGTATTGTGACATCTAACACTAGTCTGATATATCATAACTACATATGTAAGTATAACTAGTTAAAATACTAGTTATAGTCCACTAACATATACGTAACCACTAGAATATACTTACCTCCAAGAAATATACAAACATACAACTAACATATACACAGCTCAGACTAGTTAATAGACTAGTAAAAGTTTACTAACATATAACTAGTTGTAGCTATAATGTACTAAGTTGACCAAAAAACAGCAAACAAAAGAGATTTTGAAGTGGCTTCTAGCTCCCCATTTCATGGGCTGCTCCTAGGGGGCAAAGCATGCTGCCCCATTTCATGGACTGCTGGGCTGCCTCATTTCATGGGCCCATGGGCTGCTCATGAGAGCCCCATGAAATGGGGCAAAGCATGCTCCCAGGGGGCCGCGATATGGAAGCATGCTTTGCCCCATTTCATGGGGCTCTCATGAGCAGCCCATGGGGCTCTCAAGAGCATGCTTTGCCCCATTTTATGGGCTGTTGGGATGCTCTTGAGAGCCCCATGAAATGGAGCAAAACCCAGCAGTCCATGACCCCATTTCATGGGGCTCCCAAGAGCATCCCAGCAGCCCATAAAATGGGGCAAAGCATGCTGCCCCCTGCTCATGAGAGCCCCATGAAATGGGGCAAAGCATGCTCCCAGGGGGCCACGATATCGCGGCCCCCTGGGAGCATGCTTTGCCCCATTTCATGGGGCTCTCATGAGCAGTCCATGGGGCTCTCAAGAGCATGCTTTGCCCCATTTTATGGGCTGCTGGGATGCTCTTGAGAGCCCCATGAAATGGGGCAAAGCCCAGCAGTCCATGACCCCATTTCATGGGGCTCTCAAGAGCATCCCAGCAGCCCATAAAATGGGGCAAAGCATGCTGCCCCCTGCTCATGAGAGCCCCATGAAATGGGGCAAAGCATGCTCCCAGGGGGCCGCGATATTTCATGGGGCTCTCAAGAGCATCCCAGCAGCCCATAAAATGGGGCAAAGCATGCTGCCCCCTGCTCATGAGAGCCCCATGAAATGGGGCAAAGCATGCTCCCAGGGGGCCGCAATATCGCGGCCCCTTGGGAGCATGCTTTGGCCCATTTCATGGGGCTCTCAAGAGCATCCCAGCAGCCCATAAAATGGGGCAAAGCATGCTCTTGAGAGCCCCATGGGCTGCTCATGAGAGCCCCATGAAATGGGGCAAAGCATGCTCCCAAGTATATTGCGGCCCCCTAGGAGCATGCTTTGCCCCATTTCATGGGGCTCTCATGGGGCTCTCAAGAGCATGCTTTGCCCCATTTTATGGGCTGCTGGGATGCTCTTGAGAGCCCCATGAGAGCCCCATGAAATGGGGCAAAGCATGCTCCCAGGGGGCCGCGATATCTCGGCCCCCTGGGAGCATGCTTTGCCCCATTTCATGGGGCTCTCATGAGCAGCCCATGGGCCCATGAAATGAGGCAGCCCAGTAGTCCATGACCCCTGGGAGCAGCCCATGAAATGGGGAGCTAGAAGCTCTCCTGCTTTCTCGCCACAATTCCGCAAGTGACAGGCATCCTATCCCGATGCTCCAGAGAGGAGAGGGAGAAACGTGAAGAGCAACCAATAGAGCGAGTGTTGAAGATGCAGAAACTTCGACAAAAACACCCATAACAAAGAAGCGAATTCGCCCACCTGCTGCTCAAATCAGTGCTAGAGCAGAGCGCAGCAAAACGAGGCTCTTGGTGAAATTGTGCCAGCGAGTGAGGTAAGAGCCCGGGGAGAAAAGGGCAAACGAGTGGTTTGCTGCAGACAGGAAGGGAGGAAGATGAAGAGGGGAGCTGAGATAAGATATGGGGGAAGGGCAAGGTACACTGAAATGGGCAAGGAAGGAGGTACAATGGCAGGTGGAGGATCCTGGGTAGGAGCCTGTTTTGAGCAGCAAGGAAGAAGATGGAGACCTCATAAGCTACAAAGCACAAGCAAGGACGAAGATGGAGATCTCAAACAAGTTGCACAGACACAGAGAAAGAAACTCTGTGCACAGATTCAGAGACCATGCTCCTTTTACAATGTCTGAAGTTCTGGCCACAATGTCCACAGGAGTTTGAAGCTCTGAGGACACATGTTCTTCTAAGCCGAGGTGAATGTTAACCCTTGGTTAACTCAGCTAGCGAACTCGGGTCACCCTGACTTGGGTCAGGTTACTCGCTCGACCCCCTTACTCGAGGAGTAAGAAGGTCTCCAAGACGTGAAAGTCGAGACAGGAATTGAACCACCAGATTTATCCTTGAACAGATTAGCTCTGACAATGGGCAAACTCGATTTGATTTTGTTGCGGATTTTCGAAATGCGCATGACGAGTGTGGACTTCTGAAACAGTCTGTTTGATTAGGAGCTCTAAATTTTAAAACCAAGTTTCAACCATGTTCCTGCTCTACTCAATACTTATCTTTTTGCCGTTCTGAGGAAAGGACGAGAGTCGTGCAAGTTTGCACTGTTTGGGAAATCAGGTCGTCTCATTTCGGTGTTAGGATTGCTTCTTCCCGATGATCCCACTTAAAGAGTCAAGTCCAAGAAATTTGATAGCAAGTCCAAGAGTAAGAAGGTCTCCAAGATCGCTAAGCAGCAGAAAGCAAATCTCCAAGACGTGGAAGTCGGTGTTGCCTTCGGCACCGTTCTCCAAAGAAGCTTCAGGGAGTCAATGACTTGAGGAGGGAAATCCTTCCTGGAAATGAAAACACGCATACCTTTGAAGGCCATTCTGTGGGGAGGAGCTCAACTCGTGTGGATTCTTCCGTGGTGCATACGAATTCTGTGCGGCCTCGCTCCTCTTTCTTCTGCTGTGATCACAATTCTTTCCCCTGTGTGTCTTTAGGTAGAAATGACAGCTGCTGCGCTACTGTTTCTTCTGCTTGTAAACAAATTCCGCCTCTCTCTCTCTCTGTGTCTCTCTCAATTTCCCTCTTTCATTCCTCTCATCCACCTCCCATTTCATCCTCTCATTCTGTCTCCCCCAATTTGCCTCTTGCTCTCTCATTTTCTTCCGATCCCATTACAGAAAGCTCCACCTTCTTCTCACGCCCCTCCAATGAGAATGGAAGATGAAGCTGCCCATCCTTGAATTCTTTATAGACTGCCCATATCATGGGGCTCTCAAGATCATGCTTTGCCCCATTTTATGGGCTGCTGGGATGCCCTTGAGAGCCCCATGAAATGGGGCAAAGCATGCTCCCAGGGGGCCGCGATGATACCAATACAACCAACTCGTTCGTGAAAGACAGCAATTTCGTTCGTGAAAGACAGTAATTATAATCTCATAAGCTCTCCCGCACTCCCTCTCGCTGTAGATGCACTAGGGCCCAGGACAAATTGTCGGGTTGGACCCCCCCGAAGGTCTTTATTCATCAGAGAAAATCTGTTACAGAAGTTCAGCGTAGAGCTATCTCGTAAAAATCTCTATTACAAAACGTGAAAAATCCACTTTTACAAGAGCTTCAAGCTCCATTCAAATTGGCAACATGCCACTTGTCTAAAATCTAAACTAAATCCTATTACAAGCCACTAAGGGCCATTCTGGAGTCTTCAAAGCTCACGGTCACACGAACCGCCTCCTAGATGCTTGTCAGGCTCCCATTTTGCTTAGGAAAAATAATCCTTCCTAGTACCTGCAACAATTAATTAAAGCGCACCACCATGGTACCCATTAATTGTTAGCGCTTTGCATGCAAATAACACACTGTGGACTAATCCTAGTCACGGTGGGCGTCCCCACTGAACACATGTGCACACCACGCGGCCCCCTGGGAGCATGCTTTGCCCCATTTCATGGGGCTCTCAAGAGCATCCCAGCTGGAACCACAGCATGGGCACGCTGCTGGTAGTCGTAGCAGGCTGCTGGGATGCTCTTGAGAGGTTCCTGATGCCTTGAAGTTTAGCCTTCCAAACAGCATCAAAATGTCACTCCTGCTGCTGATTTAGGACAATTTGGTGCGAATTTCAAGGTGTATGTCGACAGCATCTTTGGAGATCAGTAAGGAACTGAGGATTGTAGCAAAGCCCGGTTCGATCTAGCACGATTATCTAAGGCAAAGGTCGCCATGATTACAGATACAAAAAAGATTTCATTTTTCGTAGAGGACCGACGAACGGCTTACATGGTAAAATTAGCACTACCGAAAATTAATCCGCTGAGCCTTGTGCAGGCAGCAGAGCGAGACAATGTTCAGGAAAATGCTTAGCCTAGCATAGGGAGCTTCAGCGCATGCAAAAGTCTTTATTACTGTGTACAAGCAGAATTTGGATCAGTAGGAGGTGGGGAGGGGGATAAATGGGAGACGAAAGACACTAGGAAAACGGAAAGGGGGAGAGAAAGTACGAGGTCCTTGAAGAGGAGGAAGACGATGAGGAAGAAGGCGACGAAGAGGATCTCGAATTCGGCGAGGCGGACGAAGGCGAAGACGAGGTCGACGGCACGGGTGAGAAGGGAAGGGGGGGGGGATCTTCAATGCCTCTGAGCTATAAGGATCGATAGGTTCCTGCTGCTGGGCTGCTCTTGAGAGCCCCATAAAATGGGGCAAAGCATGCTCCTAGGGGGCCGCGATTTCTCCTTATCGACTACATATGTCTTAGTGGATACTTTTTGGGAGATTTTGGTGAGCATCTCAATGTGGCATATTTAAACATCTTGAGAGCGTCCCAATCCATCCTTCTCAAACATTGGCTAGTATTTGGACAAACACTATACAACCTTTGATGGCCATTTTGTGGAGGATGTAGAGTTCTTCCAAGACAATTACTTCCTGGAGGAGTGGACTGGCTCTCCTTTTTTCTAGGAGTTCATCACAGGTTTGAGGTGGCATTTTCAGCCTCTACGTTGGTACTTTATTAGCTCTTCTTCGCGGCCCCCTCAGAGCATGCTTTGCCCCATTTCATGGGGCTCTCAAGAGCAGCCCAGCAGATATCGCGGCCCCCTGGGAGCATGCTTTGCCCCATTTCATGGGGCTCTTAAGAGCAGCCCAGCAGCCCAGGGGATCAGTTGGATGCAAGGAGACAACCAAAAATTCAGCTCGCACAAAAGTAGAAGAGAGAGTTGAAATGAGAAAGAGAAGGAAGAAGGTATCAATTCAAAAATTCAGGCCTCCCCGCATCGCTACCCCAAATTAATTCATAAGAAAACAATGAATCATACCTGTGCACCTCTCTTCTCCAGACAAAGATTTGTATTTGGTACTCTCATAAAACCTAATAAGCCAGGAAGATGCACGCTTCCTCCCCTGTCCACGCCCTTCAACAAGATCGGCCAAAAATCACCATATTCGGATCTCGATCCACAAAATTTCCCACCGCCCAGATGTTTAGATCCACCAAGATTGTTTGTAGCACATAGAGCGGCTAGCCTGCAATGGTGGTGTTCTAGCTCACCATCAGCTACATATCCATAGGTCGAAGGTGCAATCAAGGAGTAGGGACGCGGACTCAGCGTTTGGGATACCTTCTGCCATAGACTCGGTTAGTGAACTTGCAACGTTCTCTGCATCCTTATGCATCGATCTATACATGACGACCCAAAGGAGGAGATGGTGAAGGAGATGGTTAGGAGGAGGGGAAGGAGGTGTAGGAGAGGAGAGAGGTGTCCAAAGATGATGGGATTGGGTTTAGGGAACTAGCACTATCTGGTTAGTTTTGAGTGGCTGAATTTGTTGACACCTCACTTGCCGTCATTTAGGCTACTGCCACCTTGTGAGCATCAACGACTTGCCATCATTTAGGGTAATGCCTCCTTGTGAGCATTTATACGTGATCTTTGCACATCCCATGTAATGATAAGATGTCCTGTTCAAAGATTTATTGGATGGCGGCTATGTGGTGTCCTGTTCAAAGATTTATTGGATGGCGGCCACCAAACCTTGGATACTCTACTGCGTCATTGATTTGGATACTCTGTTGAAACTCCTTCTTGGATACTCAGCTGACTCTCCTTCTTTCGCATCATTAGGGTCTCCTTTATGGATACTCAGCTGAATCTCCTTCTAGCTAGTCATTCGTGTCTCCTTCTTTGATACTCAGTTGAATCTCCTTCCTGCCAGTCATCCTAGCTCTTAGACCACTTGGATTGCTTTTTATTTGCTATCCATACTCGTATCTAACTATGCCATCTTTCCTTGTGATCAAGCATGGAGCTCAAACTTTGGATATTAGATATGACACAAGTATCTGTGAGGTTTCTCTTTTGGAGCTGAGAGATTTCTTTCAACTGCAAAACAACAACATTCTTCTCCAAGAGGAGATTGGACTAGAGGATGTTGGTGTTATTCATCGACCCATTGAGCTTGAAGCAGGAGAGCTTGGGTTCAAGATAGAAGCAAAGTCGGAATGTGTTTTTTCTATTGTCACAGAGCAAAGGCATGCACCTGTTTTGACATGTAAGGAGACTGTAAGTGTGATGACCTTGCTCAAACAGCTCCCACTTAGTAGTGCTTTGCATGTTGCCTTTGCCTCTGCTCAGACTATAGAGCAAGTATCAGAGTTGCCACAAAACTATAATGGTTATGTTTTGTTTGAGCTCCCACCTTGTCTTGAAGGGTCTGCTATGTTTGGAATGGACCAAAAGAATGATGGTCATGCTTGGACATTGTACTCTACTAGCTCGCAAGAGTCATTCAACGGGATGGTTAGAATAAGTAGGTGTACAGGCTACTTGAGGTGTTGCAATTTGGATTTTCCATATATGGAATGGACTGGTCTCTACAATGAGACACAATGGAGGGGAAAACTAAGAAAAATATGTCTTGTGGGTCCAGTTGAAAGGGAATGTGGTTCCTTGCTTTGCATTCATTGTTGTCAGATTCCTATCTGTGTTTTGCAATGTAAAGCTTATATATACTACTGCATTCCACATTTTCGTGAACATACTACAAGATGTACCATTCATGTGGGAGTACATGAGCATCCACCAATTGGTGAGGGAAGTAGTCGAGGTAAATGGAGAAAAGTGGATGAAATGGTATCTGACCGTGCTAGAAAGAACCCTGCACTCTCTTGCAAAAATATCGAGGTGGATGTTGCCAAAGATATTGTTATGGAAATGATGCTTGGTGGCAAAGAGGAAGCCATAGAGGAGATGGATGAAGCTGGCTTCCATGAGGTTCTTGACACAATAACACCATTGTCACAAAGGAGGAGGCTTCAAAGAGCTGTGCAATCATCTAGAAATGGATCAGAATGATTCGATTGTGGCCTGGATTCACTGTTGGAGTTGAAACGTCGATGTAGATACCCTTTTTTGCAAAGTGTCCTTTTCCGAGGACAACTATCAGCTAATCAACAACCTCATGTCTTTAAGATGTCAACTATTGGTCCAGGTTCTGGGCTTGACTTGGTGAATAGGATGAGGCCAAGTGGTAACTTGGGTTTTCAATGGTTGCACTTTGACCATGTTCATCGGGTGAAAGGATGGTCCACCATGGATGCCCATGTGTATGACCCTTTCATCAGGGAGCTTCTCACCATTGCATTATGTGAATTTAAGCTTGAAGATGTTGGTGCACAAGTAAAGTTCTGGCAACTGATGAATGAGCAAATGTTGAAGAATGGATTCCCTTTGCCTGAATTCAGAGGGTTCATGGCAGATGGTGCGGGAGCGAATTGGCTTGGAGTTAGAACAGTATATAATGGTGGACCGGACAATGTCATGGAAGGTTAAGAGAGAACATGTGGTTTTCACTAGGAGATGAGCATGGTAGAGCACACTAGAAGATGCATCAGGGATCCATTTCAGGAAGAGCATAAGCATCTGTGTAGGAATTGGAGAAGAGCAACATCAGATAGTAGTGCAAGAATTTGTAAGGAGGCAATAAAGGAATTTTGGACACCTACTCATGTTAAGGAGGATGAGTTGTCTGCCCTTGAGACATGGTTGGCATGGTGGGATGTGCGGGTTTCCTAGTGGGGAGGTTCATTCATGCAACAACATAAGGACATTGGATTTGTGCCCTCTGTGAATTTAGCTGAGACCAAGCACTCTAGCATGAGGGCTGCTCATGGGTATGCTAAATACATAAGCTTATATGAGGCCACCGCAACAGATTTGGCAATGTCTGTGCTTCAAAGTGCACACTACAAAGCTTACATGGAAGGCAAACACTTGGGAACAGGACCTGCATTGGAGAAGCTGAGGGAGAGGATTTTGATTTGGGATTCTGGCAATGTGTCAACAAAGAGACTTGTTGATGTTGCCCATGGTGTTATGGAAGAGGCTGGCCTTCACACACCTGAAATGAAGAGGCCCATAATGGAGCAAACTCAAATTAGAAGGAGAAGAGGTTCTGCCACTCCAACTACAATTAAGGAACATGACAGTCATAGGCCAGAGTATATTTATGTCTCTACTAAGCAACCAATGGGAGGGAGGAGACCTCCCACTAGAATTGTAAATGGAGATGAGATTAGCTGCAAGGAGAGTGTTGTGCATGAGACAAATTGGGCTATCAGAAGAACAGAGCCAAGAAGTGTGGTGACATGCTTTGGATTCATTTCTGAATCTAAGTCTCATTGTGGAGCACTCATAAATACATTGGGTCAAAGTGCAACTGAGGGTGTACCTACACCTTGCTTCAAGGGGAGAAGACAACATCCTAATGGTATCAAAGAACAGTTTGTGTGGTTTTGCAACACCTCTGGTGTGTTGATCAGTCTATACTTGGTGTGCTTGGTCACTCCCCAGGGGTGTGGAAGGTGACCGTCGGGACTTCCATAAAGCAACATGAAAAGGATCAATTGAAGGAGGTAGGTTTTGTGCTTGAGGAGGATGAGAGTTTTCATGTGCAAGGACCTAACTTACAGAGGACTACAACACCATTGAGTCATGATCGGGCCAGTAGAAGGGATAACAGGATAGCGAGATGGAGATCCAAGCTAAGTGAGGAGTTTCAAGACAGGATTCAAAAAGCTCAATGTTTGATTGCAAAAGTGGTGCAAGAGAAAATTATCTGTCCTAATGAAATGCATCTGTTCCATGTGCGAACAGAAAGTTCTATTGCAAAGGGCCTTACTTACACCGTGACAATATCAGAGTTTCCACGGTGTTCTTGCAAGGACTTCATTCAATGAGATGCAAAGAAAGGGATGTATATTCCATGCAAACACATGTACTTTGTCTTCATTGGTGTTTTGCAATTGAGTGACAAAGTGCATCAGTTTATGCACCAGGCAGCTCTTACAAAAGTTGAATTGTTTCAAGCTCTTAGTTCTCGCAGAAACCAGCCAAGTGTGTCACATCCACTTGGTTGAACTTTGGGACTATTTTGCATAAACTGACCTTTGTAGTTGTTAAGGAAACCAAGCAACTCTTTGCCACATGCTTGGTTGATTTTTGAGATTGGGTTTATCTTTGAAAAACCATTTTGTACAATTGGCATATCTATTGTGTCAATTTGGGACATATACAAGTATATTAAGCTCTCAAGCGGCTTCAAAGAAGCTTTGGATTATCTTTGGGAACTTATGGAAGCATATTGTATGCTCAAGCTATTTTGGATAATGCTACTTAATTAATGTTATTTGGCCGATGCTGTTAGACTTGTTAGAAATTTATGCTTGTAGTATTAGTTAGATGCTTAAATCAGATGCTTAAAGGTTTCCTGTTTCCTATCTTTAAGAAAGTATTGAATATATCATGGATTGAATTGCTCTATTGAGGACATTGCTACCTTTCTTTTTTTTTGAATGCTAAGAAATAATTTTTTCATTTTCCAAATTATAAGCGTGTCGTTTTATTTCTATGTAAGAACATATTTTATTCGAAGTCAAATGACACTTTTGCAACATAAATATTTGCATTGAAATGTGGAAATCAATAGCCATGTTCGCTCGAACCTTCACCTCGCTCAAACGCAGCCGCTGGAACTTTGGTAATCCTCCATTTACATCAAACATGGGCTGATCTACTTTCTCTTTTCCTTTTTGTGATACTTGCATACCACTATCGGCATTGCTTTAAGGAGATCCTCTTGATCTCAATCTGCCTATCCATGGCGAAGTATGTGAACCACTGCTAGAGGACACTATAGGTCCACTAATATTTTGTGATTACTGCTATGAATTCTGTGCAGCATTAACATTTTGTGTAGAGAATAACCAATAAAGATGCACTTCTCAGCTTTTGGATCCAACTTGGATCTCAACTTATCTGGCACATGAACCCAGGCAATGCAACCAAAAACTTTCAAATGAGAAATATCTGGTTTCCTACCAGTATACCTCTCCTCTGGCGTCATGCCATGTATTGATGCAGTGGGAGTCCTGTTCATTATATAGACTACTGTAGCAACTACTTCAGCCCAATAATAATCTGGCAGGTCTTTTTCGTTGAGCATGGCATGAGATACCTCTCCAATATGCCTGTTTTTCCTTTTTGCAAGTCCATTTTGCTGTGGGGTATGACTGCATGAATATTGCTGCTTTATGCCATGCTCCTAGGAAGCTTGCAAACTCATTTGAGAGGTACTCTCCCCCTCCATCTGACCTTAGGCATTTTATTTGCAGGCCTATTTCTTTTTCAACCATAGCTTTAAAAGATTGGAAGTGCCCAAACACTTCACTTTTCTTTTTCATAAAATACACCCAAACTTTTCTGCTGTAGTCATCAATAAAAGTGACAAAATAATGACAGCCTCCAATAGATGTAGCTTTAGTAGTCCACACATCAGAGTGGATTAATTCCAATGTCCTCTTACTCTCTTGAACATGTCTAGGAAATGGTTTCCTTGCCTGTTTTCCAAATTGACAGGCTTCACATACCTTATGCATTTCTGCAACCTTGAACTTAGGCAATCCTGCAACAATATTTTTAGCCTGCATTAATTTAGGTCATTGTACATTAACATGACCAATGCGTTTATGCTAGATATCAATATCTGCAACCACACCGGTCCCATGTGCAAACATTGATACACTCAATTTAGGCATGTCTGTATCCAACATAAACATCCCGCCCTTCTTCTTTCCTTTTTCTATCAAGCGACCTTTATTTTTCATATCCTCAACAAAGCATCCATGAGGATTAGATCTGACCTACAAGCCCTGCTCAACCATTTGACCAACAGAATCCAGGTTCTTGGTAATATTTGGGACATGAAATACATCCAATAGGTATTTCTTTTTTCGGGGATGAGCATTTTCCGAGCAAAATCTTCCGAGCGTCCGAGCAAAGGAAAAAAAAAGCTTTCAACTATGCAAAAATATGGCAAAAATGGATCAGAAGAAAACATAGTTTCACTTAGAAATATGCAAAGTATTATATCAATGCCTATTTTATACACAAATCTTTACATGAATCTTTAGGAATGGTGAGAACATAATGGGATGGCTTTTGAAGAAATCCACATGTAGAGTAGACTTCTCTATGAAAATTCCCTTATGATCCTTCTTAGAGCTTTTACTTAATAGGGAGTGACATTGAAAAACCTCTCTCAACCTATCTTCATGAAAGGGTTTCTTCAAAGAAAACTCATTGAAGAAAGCCATCCAAATGGTTTCGCCAGTGAAACTCCTTTGAGGTAGGTCTTCCAAGGTAGTTTCGCTGGCGAAACTATCTTGGACAATATTTTTAAAAGTGACATAACTTTCACATCCAATGTCCAAATATAGTCATTCAACCACTCAAATTGATTGGAACACCCCATTTGAGCACATGTATGGAGTTATATTTTAAAAAATATTGCATATATAGTATTAAATATTACATGTATTTTATGAGAGTGATATATAAGCCCAAGTTAATACTTATTTATAGTAATTTAAGCTTCTTTAGAAACATGTCCATAAATATCTTGTTATTTATGCTATAAAAACACTAGAAAGATATTGCCATATGATATAAATGTGTTAATAAGTAATTATATATGTATAGTATTATTACATTGAGAGTGATTATGAGGGATGTTTCTTAAAGGAATTATTTTTCAACACTTTTTTAAGGTAATAATAGGGGTACAAAGGAATATCTATAAATAAGAAAATTTATGTTGTGTAAAAATGAATGAGTGACTAGTCTATATATTTTTATGATAAAGGGATCCAGTTCTAGTGAAAATAAAAGTGTAAAAACCATGTTTTCTAAAGAAATACAATTTTTAAAATCTCTTGAAAAACATGCTCGGATAAACCTGCTCATAGGTTTTTGCTCATAAAATTGACGCATCCTCTTTTTTCCATCCTGCATAGACAAAGGAATTTTATCAATCTGCACAATAGGATGTGCAGTATCATCACCAGTCTCCACAAATCTTGGTCTTTCAATTTTCCTTGCATCCTGCATCCATTTTGCATGACTTGTCATGTGGTTTGACGCACCTGAGTCAACATACCACACATCATTGCTTTCTTTTGGACTTGTCACAAAATTGATCATGTGCTGCATCTTAAACAGATGCTCATTTCTGTCATCACCTTGTCTACTAGAGGATGCATAATTGCCTTGCTGTAATTTTTCAGTCATGATGTCATTCTACTTTTTATAGCAGTCTTTAACCATATGACCCATTTTACCATAGTAGTAGCATTCAACATTGATGTTTGCATTTTGGCCTCTCTGCCATCCACCACGACCTCTTTGGCTCCCCTTGCCTCTAACGTTACCATGTTCTCCTCCGCCGTAGGACTTGCTTTCTTGAATTTGCAACATATTCCAATTTTTGCCATGGCCTCCAAATCGGCCTGCTTTACCTCTGCCTCTACCTCTTCTAGCATTTGGGTAGAAGACAGCTTCTTTTGAAGTTCCTCCTGAAGAAGATGCACCACCATTTCTCTACTCTTCAGAAATTAGAAGAGCAATCAACTCCTCAAAATCAGGAAAATTCTCATGGACGGGAATGGATGTTTGGAATTGTGCATAATCCTTTCCTAGACCATTCAAGGTCATAAAAACTAAATCATCATCTTCCACTGGCAACCCAATAGAAGCAAGTGCATCTGCAATCTTCTTCACCTTCATGTGGTAGTCATTGATGCTCATATTTTCTCTATGCACATTATGCAACTCCTGCTTGAGCTGCATTTTCCTGGATTACATATTTGTGCTATACATTTTTGTCAAAGTATCCCATGCCTCCTTCGGCGTGCTTGCATCCTGAATATGCACAATCATAGAATCTGAAATACTGATAGACAGCTAGTACATAACTTTTCTAGCTTTCTCATGTCGGCCTTTAAATGCCTGCAACTCCTGCTGACCGGGAACATTAGGAATAACTGGTTCTTGTTCATCTCCAGTAATGAACTCCCAATGGCCTTTTCCCTTAAGGAAATTCGTCATTCTAAACTTCCATGCTTGGAAGTTGTTCTTGTCAATATTTTCAGTGACAATTTGTGAAAAAGCATAAGACGCCATTATAGAACACTGCAAAATATTCTGTCACTACATAAAAACACAACTTCTGCCTCACAAGGGCAAATCGACAAAATTGACGAAAGTGGTATTTGACCACACAGTCCCTTCGTAGTGACGATTATGCATCAACATGCAATAAAAATGATTTTTTCACTCCCAATATCTCTACACATAGGCATACGATGTAATTTCTGTGATAACTTTTCACCGACCTGCAGAACAATGGTCGCACAGCAAAAACATGGCACTTTCTTGAGTGCCTCCGAAAAACTTCTGCCACCAAAACGGGCCCCAAAATGGCCTCAAATCAAAGAAATAATTTCACCAAGGGCTTTGCCCTGCCCTGTAGCATATACTGCCCTCTTGCCACACCGCAAAGGGCATCCTAATCTGAGACAGTGCACTCTTGCACTTTTCGGTTGTGATACCTGTAGAGATTTGGTCCCAAACTCAAAAAAAAAGGAAAGCAACACTGATCCTCTTACTAGGACACCGTGAACTTGGTTTGCTTTCTTGAGCTCCTTACCACGAACCGAGCTCTGATACCATGTAAAGAGAGTGGGAGAGAAGGAAGGAGTCTCACTTGCAGCTTTCTCACATACACAATGGGGGAATATACACAAAGGTGGAGGCTAAAAATAATTTTTCTCTTCTTAGTTGTGTAAGCCAAAAGAACTCTAAGTACAAAAGAATAGGTGAACCCTATATGTGGGTCTCAAACCACAGCTAATTAAGGTGGCATACTAACTGAGCCACTAACTAGAGTACATAAAGATAGCTGTCATCAAAGTTTGCATAAAAACCATTTGAAAAATGGGGGATTGACTATGTGGGTCCGATCCATCCAGTAATAGAGCAAAAGGAACACAGGCACGCTACATCATTGTGTCAACTGATTACTTTACAAAATGGGCTGAAGCTAAAGTAGTCAGAAAGGCAGATGCCAGAAGCACAGCAAGATTCTTATATGAAAATGTGATCACCTGATTCGGATGCCCCATTGAAATTATGTTGGATAGAGGCACACATTTTGTCAATGAGGTAATCCAAGAACTCTTGTCTGGCTTTATGGTAATCCATAGAAAAAGCACACCCTACTACCCCCAAGGGAATGGATAGGCCGAATCCACCAACAAAATAATTTGCATTATCCTCACCAAGCTAGTAGAACCACAGTGTTCTGATTGGGCAGAGAAACTGAATGCAGCCTTATGGGCATACAGAGCCACACTCAAGGTTAGTACATGGAACAAACCTTTTCAATTGGTGTACGGCCTTGAAGTTGTGCTCCCAGTAGAATTTGTAATACCAAGCCTATGCATAGCAATACAGGAATGCATGGGAGACCATGAATCCTTGAAAGAAAGACTCTATCAGTTGGAGAAGCATATAGAAACAAGACTAGTCACATACCATGCCATGATAATAGAAAAACGCAAAAGAAAGGCATGGTTTGACATAAATATTAAAGCTAAAGACATCAAGGAAGGTGACTTGGTCCTGTTATACAATGCCAAAGTACACAAGGGGAAACTGAAGTATCTAGGTCAAGGACCCTACCGAGTAAGAAAGATGAATCCCATCGGAGCTGTGCTACTAGAAACATTGGATGGAGTCCAATTCAACACAACAATAAATGAGAGCCGATTGAAGCGCTACTACTTCAACACACAAGCCATCCTTGACAAAAATGAAGATTTGGGAAACCAAGTCTTCCTTAGTTAGGATTAGATTGTATCATGAGCACTCACTTGCATATGTACAGCTTTGCACACATAGGTAGCATCAATTGTTTTTAACCTAGGGCTCAGAAGTGATGCCTGAGTTCTAGCTGCCCTATGAAATCCTAGCAATAAAAAAAGCATATAGTTAGTCCCTACCTAGCTACTAGGTCACGTGCACTCACATGCTTTCGCTTAGACACATAGATGATTGCATGAATAATTGTGGCACACACTTTCATTCCACAAACAAGATCATGCTACTAGGTCACATGCTTTCGCTTAGACACATAGATGATTGCATGAATAATTGTGGCACACACTTTCATTCCACACTCTCAAAGCATGTATAAAAATAAGATCTCTCATAAACACACAGAAAGGTCATACATGCATGCCAACTAATCTAATGATCAATGGTACACCACATGCACATTCCACCGTCTTTATACCCAAAGGTGGGTCCCCGCTCCTAAAAAGTATCTCATGGGTACTACTCCCCCCAAAAATTTGAAATTTTTCAAAAGTGCCAAAAATGACTTGAAACCCTTCCAAACCTTCCCCCAAACCATGCATATGCACCCAAATCCCTTTCCAACCCTTGAATCCTTCTTCTACTCATGACAGTCACTTTCTAATGCCTCAATCCTTCTTCTTCTCACCTAATCACTTTCTGACCCCTGAATCCTTTTTCTTCTCACCATAATTATTTTTCGCTGCTTTTCTAACCCTCTCATGGCTCCATTGTAAGATTCTCCTACAATGTGGTGCTTGGTAGTAGTTGATAGTGTAACAACAAAGCTATTTTGTAATCTAATTATTTTAATACTTTCACTCAGTAACTCAAATCTATTTTCTCACATTTCTCATTGTTCCATTTCAATGTTACCAAAACAAGAAGTAGAAGTGTTTCTTGAGTTACAAGTGCATGTGACAAAATGTGTTCTTGGCAGGTTGCGGTGGAGCAAGGAATCAATCAAAGGGTGCAAGTGCATGAGGGCTACATCTAGGGATTATGAACTACCTTCTCCATGTAGCTTATTGGATAAACATTATTCAAATCTTTTCGAATTTGTGGAAGTAATCGCGATTGGATTTCAAGGAACTTGAGCATGGATGGATAGAGCATTTAGGCAATCAAAGGTAGAGGGTTTAGGGTTAGGGGTTAGGGTTTTGGTTTAGGGTTTAGAAAAATAAGAAAAGGTATGTAGCAGTGAAATGTGAGTGATTGGCCACCTACAGCATCAAAACAGTAGCTGCAGCAGCAAAAAATGGAAAAATGAAATTTCCGAGGGCCGGTTACGTGCTTAAAACTATGTCTAAAAAACTGTGTGAAGAATGTGCTTGTGAAGTGTGCAAAGGTGCTTAAAGTGCTAAGAATACATGAGTAAGGTAGAATACTCAAGTACTAAACACAAAACCAAGCAACCAAAAGCTCATGGACAAAAAGATGGCCAAGAGCACATGTTGTACATGAACAAATTGTTGTTCAAGTACAAAACATTCAAGCAATCATGAAATAGTACATGAGCAACAAGTTGCTTAAGTACTCACACACAAGAGCAATACATGAGCAACAAAGTTGCACAAGTACCTCACACAAAGACATAAAGACACAAGAGAGACAAAAAGAGATAGAAAAAGAAATACAAACGGGTGCTTTGTGTCTCTCTTTGTATTACAAACGGGTGCTTTGTGTCTCTTTTTTTGTCTCTCTTTATATTACAAAGAGGATTTTCTATCTCTTTTTGTCTCTCTTGTGTCTTTGTGTCTTTGTGTGAGGTACTTGTGCAACTTTGTTGCTCATTTATTGCTCTTATGTGTGAGTACTTAAGCAACTTGTTGCTCATGTATTGTTTCATGCTTGCTTGAACGTTTAGTACTTGAACATCAATTTGTTCATGTACAGTGTGTGCTCTTCGCCATCTTTTCATCCATGAGCTTTTGGTTACTTAGTTTTGTGTTTAGTACTTGAGTTTTCTACCTTACTCATGTATTCTTAGAACTTTAAGCACCTTTGCACACTTCACAAGCACATACTTCACACAGTTTTAAGCACGTAACCGACCCCCAAAAATTTCATTTTTTCCATTTTTTGTTGCTGCAGCTACCGTTTTGCTGCCATAGGTGGCCAATCACTCACACTTTATTGTTGCTACACACCTTTTCTTATTTTTCTAAAACCTAAACCTTGTTATCATGGTGAATATAATGGAAGGTGACCATGAGGGAGCTTCTTCTAGAGCTCTTGAGGTCTTTCGTTTTGTCAGTGCAGATGTCCCAGATAACCCCTTCAGTAATGTTAAAAATCGACAGAAGTGTCGTTAAGATGCAACTGACTGATGCCACTATGAGTACCCCTACTACTTTCTTGGAAGCTATCAAGCTACCCTCACATTGCTCAGATTTTCTTAAAAAGTCCATTGAAGAGTACAAAAAGATCTTCTAGGCACTAGACAGGGCTAAGAGCTTTTGTAAAAGGCTTGAAGAACAGAAGTAGGAAGGTGCAGTTCCCAATAGTCTGAAGTTGAAACCACTACGACTCTCATTGTCAGTAGATGATGCAACCTAGACCGCGATGCAGTAGTCTTTTGCAGCCCTATGGAATGAGTCCAGGATGAAATGCCATGATGTGCTTATTGAAGCCCAAAAACTCACAGTCTCTAATTTAGAGAAAAAGCTCATGGACTACCCTCAGACTTTTGAGGCTAGCCTTTGTGAAATTTTGGCTTTGATTTGACTAATCTCAACCTACTTGACACACCACAAATCCTTTGGGAAAACACTACCAGGGAATGGCACAATCAGTTGGTTTGAGATTTTAGAAATGCCATCAACAATTTCAGGATTACCAGCCTTCTCAATAGTAAGATCAAATAGAATGCCTTCACCAAGCATAGAGAGGCATAGGATCAAGCAATGGGAGAAGCTAAAAACTTTCCTAGAGAGGAATCTATTGTCAAGCTGGTGAGGCAACAAGTTCAAAAGCAAGTGAAGGCACAAGTCAAACAAATGTAGAAATCTATAGGAGAGAGTACAGGCAAGGGAAACCAGAAAAAGAATCCCCAACCCCGTGGAAAACTTAAAAACCAAGGAAATGGACAAAACAGGAAGGGAAACAGTCAGAGAAACGGTCAGGGCAATCGTTCTCAAACCCAAAAGGGAAACTGGCAAGGGAACCAGCAGGAAAACCGGCATAGGGAAACTCGCAAGGAAACCGATAGGGAAACTTGCAAGGAAACTGATAGGGAAACTAGCGAGAAAACCCACAGGGAAACCAGTAGGGGAACAAAGCTTGATAGAAGCCTTTCACCCCCTCAAATGCACAACCTTCCTCGTCTCACAAAAAAACCAAAATGCCCATAAATCTGGTTCGGAAAGAACAAAAACGACCAGGTGCATGAAGCAACTCTGCTCCACCAAGTCGAGAAAGAGGCCAAAATACCCACTGCTAAGGCGGCTCTTTTGGCTTTCTCTCCTAAATCCAAAACATTATACTCTTCTCCTTTTCTCTAGGAAGACTCCTTTTGAGGTTGATTGCTGTATCTCCAACACTGTGATCCATAACCTCTCTCAAATACGTCTCTCCTTTCATGAGAAGAAACTCTTGGGTTTAGGTTTGGGCTACATCCCTCCTTCCACTCCTCTAGAACCAACTTAGCTTTTTGCAGACTTTGATGTTTTTGCGAGAAAAATGCACCTTCGATGGTTTTTTTGCTCCAATCTGGATAGGCTTGCTCCACTCTTTAGAGTACCCAATCCTAATTGGAACCCTCGAGAAACTTTCCAACCTCTCAAAGATATTATCACCATCGGCAGATAGCTTCTCCACGAGTCTATCTTCCATTGCTCCAATCTCTCCAAATGCCACTTTCCTTGTGCCTTGAGAATGGCTCTCAAAATATTGCAGAATAACCCAGATATTGTTATCAAACCAGCTGACAAAAATCTCGGTCTATAGCCATCTTAGATAAGTCTTGGTATCTCAAAGAGGGAGAAAGGCAATTGACAGATGTAGCAGTATATGAACCAATCCAGGAGGTTCCCTTAGAGAAGCTATTTTTTTGGTTGCAACAGGTTTGCTCAAAGTCCAAGGTCCTTTCATCAGAAGAGGTCAGATACATCCTCTAGAAGCCCAGTTTAGGTTTTTGAGTTTGTGCCCTATACTTCCTCTCGAAGATCCACAAACCCACTTTGGTAGGCACACCGATCTGCTCTTACAGTGGTTTGTATTTGAGCATGCTTCTATTTGGTTGCACCACAAACTTTTTTCGATTCTCCTTGGACAAAAACAGCACCTCAAGAACTCTATCACTCTGTTGAAAGAAATATCTGAGTCACATTTACCAAAAGATGTCATTCTCTTTACCTTTGATGTGGAATCTCTATATGCTAGTATTCCCACGGATGAAGGTCTCACAGCCTTGTAGCAGATGATCAGGAATGACTTCAAGACAATGGAACTGAACCTCATCATGTCTCTTGCCACTTTGGTTTTAAAAAATCACTATTTAGAATTCGATGACATATTTTGGCATTAGATAAGAGGAATAGCTATGGGAAGCAACTTTGCCATGGTTTATGCTCGCCTTTTCCTTTGTCACATGGAGAACATGGAGGAAATTAAACAGCCTTGTTCATGTAAGAAAACAATACAACGTCTGTGCTCAACAGATAACAGGATCTCGTATGCAAGAGAGAAAACAGATAGTATGGAGAATCAAAATTTTGATTACTGTAAAATTGATACAATAGATGGCACTACCTCCTAGCCATGTGCTCCTATGAAAGAAGCTTCGATGGCGAGCTAGAAACACTAGAAGACGGAGGCTGAATGCTAAGGAATCAGGGTTGTTGTAGCCAATAATGAAATGGGCTTCATGGGCTTGCTCTTATATAGCCACCACTAGTAGTCGGCTAGACCCAATTGGGTGACTGACCCAGTCCACCCAAAACATCCGACTGGGGGTCGGTCCCAAAAAAGCCACCGACCACACGATAGAATCGGTGCGCAAAATAGAGCAACTGACCTACGGCGTCTGTTTGGCCCAGAGCCATCCGAGATCATCTGAGGTTCCAAACGGGCCCCACAACCTGAGAGTGGGCTGCCTCGAGAAATGCTCCATCTACCCTCAATGCGGTCAGTCATGGGATGCCTTCCCACACTTGCATGTAGCCTAGTTGGCGGTGTGCCAACTCTATCTGAAGCCGTCTAGCCATCAGGCCACACATGGCCCCCATCTGGTGTCCAAACCAGGACTTACCGGATAACAGAGCTACGCAAATGCCTTCTGCTCATATGGGGGGCTTACAAGTAGAGTTAGCTGGTTCCCGTGTAGTTACATGAGAGTGGAGCATTGATATCTAACACCCCCCCTCAATGTCCACCCACAAGTGAACTTACTTTTTTGGGCCAATGCCAAGTCGATGAAGATGCCTCTCCAGCAAGTCTCTTCCAAGAGCCTTCGTGAAGATGTCCGCAGCATTCTCTGTAGTTAGACAGTACACCAAGTC
The DNA here is from genome assembly GCF_047967505.1 of Dipteris shenzhenensis. Taxonomy (NCBI): domain Eukaryota; kingdom Viridiplantae; phylum Streptophyta; class Polypodiopsida; order Gleicheniales; family Dipteridaceae; genus Dipteris; species Dipteris shenzhenensis. The sequence goes on along the minus strand of NC_141612.1, from coordinate 414,703 downwards.
GACCTCTCCATCCATGATGAGCTTGCGTACAAAGTGATATTGAATCTCAATGTGTTTTGTGTGAGCATGGAACACGGGGTTCTTTGCAATCGCCATGCAACTCTGATTGTCACATGATAACTGTGTAGGCTTGTTCTGCATTGCACCCATGTCCCCTAAAATCCTCCTCAACCACACTACGCAAGAAGCAAAGCAAGCTGATTTGTACTCAGCCTCGGTAGAAGAAAGAGAAATTGTGGGTTGCTTTTTGCTGACCCATGACACAATTTCCCAGATCCAAGTGAGAAATAGTAACCTGTCACTGATCTCCTGCTGTCCACGTCTCCTGCCCAATCCAAGTCACAGAATCCGGTCAAGATGTTACCCTTGGTATAGGTGATGCCATAATCAGGTGTGCCTTTGATGTATTTTAGCACCCGCATCCCTGCCCTCCAATGGTTCTCCTGGGGCTTATTAGAAAACCTGCTTAGTACACCAGTCGCAAAGCTGATGTCCGGTCGCATGTTGCACAAGTAAATCAAGCTGCCCACAAGCCTTCTGTACTTCGCTTCATCCACCAGTGGTGATGAATCCTCATTTGAGAGCTTCACATCAACCTCCATAGGGGTACCAACTGTCTTGCACTCAGCCTTGCCAAATGCCTTCAGTATCTCTCCAGCATACTTCAGCTGTGAAATGAAGATTTGTTTTGGCTCTTGCCAAACTTCAATCCCCAAATAGAAATGCATCTGTCATTTCAAACTCTCTTCCTAACAAATGCTTTGTCTGCGAGTTCTTCTCTTCATGGTTCCCTGTTATGACAAGGTCGTCCACATAAAGGACCACGATCATACACCTGCCTCCTTCTCTGAAGATATACAAATTTGCATCAGATGGGATCCTCCTGAACCCGTTTTGTAGAAAGTAGGCATCAATTCACTGGTACCACGCTCATGGGGCCTATTTTAGCCTGTAAAGTGTCTTCTTCAGTTTATGGACTTTACCTTCTGAACCAGGGATCACAAAACCTAGTGGTTGTTCCACGTATACCTCCTCCTTGAGATCTCCATTAAGAAAGGCAGATTTTACATCCATCTAAAACATGCGCCAACTTCCCTGCACTGATAAGGCCAAAACACTGCAAATTGTGGTCAGTCGAGTTGTGGGAGCAAAAGTATTTTGATAATCAAAACCATGTACCTGTGGAATCCTTTGGCCACGAGCTGAGCCTTGTACTTATCCAACGTGCCTTCGGACTTGTACTTGGTCTTGTACACCCACTTGGTGCCGATTACCTTGCATTTTGGTGGTCAATCCACAAGGTCCCAAGTGTTCTTTTGCATTATGGAGCCATACTCCAACTGCATAGCCTCCATCCACTTGTCATCACCCTGTGCCTCTTCAAGACACTTGGGTTCATCAGCATGGATCACCTCTGTCATCAAAGCATAGTTGACCAAGTGTTCCTACGCCCTTCTTTGCTCCTCTAATCTCTTGGATCGGTGGTGTTTGGATGGTTCCTCCTCAATGGCTGGAGATTCTCTGCCATCCAAAAGCTACTTTGCCCACTTCGAGAATGGCGGTTGCCGTTGTGGTTCTGCAGACTCTTCTTCCTCTTCTTTATCTTGAATCCTCCCAAGCACCGTTGGGGAGTTCGCTCTACTGTTGGTGGTTTACTGGTGGATGGATATCCTGGTCCTAGTTGTTTGGGAAGGAAGCATCCTCCTCCAATTGATGCAGCTGTTCTGAGAAGACCACATCGTGACTTACTATTACCTTCTTGGTAACGGGGTTATAGAGACGGTAACCCTTCACCTCTTCATTGTAGCCCAAGAAAATACATTTCTGGCTCTTCGGTTCCCATTTGGTCGTGTTAGCATCAGGGACATGCACAAGACAGTCACATCCAAAAACTCTAAAATGTGCAGCTGAAGGTTTCTTACTTGAAAAGGCTTGCAGTGGAGTCATCCCGTTCACAGCCTTCGTGTAGCTACGATTCAGAATGTAAACTATTGTGTTACATGCTTCAGCCCAGAAAGTCTTTGGCAAATATTTCCCTTTCATCATACTCTTGCCCATTTTGTAGATAACGCGCATCTTGCATTCTGCTACTCCATTTTGCTGTGATGTATGTGGCGGGGGTTTCTGCCTCTTGATCCCATGATTTTTGCAGTAACTTTCGAATTCAGTTGATGTGAACTCTCCACCTCTGTATGATCTAAATTTCTTCACCTTCCTCCCTGTATCTTTCTCGACCATTACATGCCATTCCTTGAACTTACTAAAAGCCTCATCTTTAGTCTTCAGGAAGTATATCCATATCCTTCTACCGTAGTCATTGATCAGCATCATGAAGTAGTAGGAACCACCCAAAGGTTCCATCTCCATCTTTCTACAGAGGTCTGTGTGAACGAGCTCTAGAGGAGCCTTTTCCCTGCTCTCCTGTTTAGGAAAGGGCTGCCAATGCTGCTTGCCCACCATGCAAGCTTCACATACATCGGGAAGATTTGTAATTTTTGGTAGGTCTGCAATCATTCCACTTTTATGCATCTCCTTTAAAGAACTAAGGTTTAGATGACCAAACCTCTCATGCCACAGCTTAGTGTTCTTCACATCGGCTCGAGCATTGAAAGCTGAGAGTTTGTAGATGTTGTTGCGGCGTATACCTTTACCAATGACCTTCCCTTGAAGATCCAAAATCTGTGCGCCATTCTTATCGCAATTTACTTTGAGGTCCTGATCCGTGATCGCAGAAACGGACAACAAGTTCCTCTTGATATCTGGCACATAAAGAACATCGGACAACTATTTTACAATTCCATCTGACTTGAGAGCAATAGTACCTTTTCCTTTTGCTGGACATTTTGCATCATTGCCGACTGCTACTAGGATGTCATTCCCTACCGGCTGTAGAGAGGTATACCAATCCTTCCAACTGGTCATGTGGCATGATGCACCACTGTCAATAATCCAAGGTTCATGCATAGATAAATGAACTGCCTCCGTGCAAATCTCCTCAATTGCTTGAAATAGCTCTACTGGTACTGCCTGCACGCTGTTGCTGGACTCTTTCTTTACTCTGTTCTCTCATCTAGAAGCTTCTTTTGGCACTCATTCTACTTGTGCCCTGCCTTGTTGCAATAGAAGTACTTGATCTTTTTCTTTCTCTTTTTATCATCAGAAGAAGATGGGTTACCAGAGTCCTTACCCTTACCTTTCTTTGATCCAGCCGAGAAAGCCGAATCTTCTCTTGTCCTTGTCTTTTGACGCATCTCCTCCTCCAAAAGCATTGCGCTGAAATCCTTAAAGTTGAGGGGCGGATTCTTGTTCTGCATATTTAGCGCTGTAACAAGACCATCGTACTTTGGTGGGAGAATCCGTATGCACTGTTATGCTAGATTCTTGTTGGTGATGGTGATGCCAATGGCAGTCATCTGATCGCGCAGATTCTTCACCCTAGTGATGAACTTCTCTGGCGCTTCAGACTCAGATAGTTTCTCATTCATGAGTTGAGTCTCCAAATTCTGAATCCGCATCTGATTCGTGGTCTTGTACTAATTTTTCAAGACCGTCCGTGCCTCCTCCGCTATGGTGACATGTTGAATTAACGCCATGATGGAATCACTTACACTGCAGACAATAGAACACAGTGCATCTGCATTTCTTCTTATCCACGTGAGAATCTCATCTGCAGTTGGTACTATCTATTGTCCTGCATTGGCTAGATCCGGCGGCTTCACGTCCACCCCAGTAGCAGTATTCCAAAGCTCGTATGCGCTTAGGCTAGTCTTCATCTTGAACTTCTAGAGTGGATAGTTAGAGCTGTCCAACTTTCTGCTTTCGCCGGTGGGATTTGCAGTCTTGCGGGCTGGGCCATCTCTCACAATCTGCTCGCAAACAGAAACAAACTACCAAATCTTCTTGCTAGAGTCTAGGCTCCGATACCATGTAAGATAATAATACAACATATCTGCTCAACAGATAACAGGATCTCGTATGCAAGAGAGAAAACAAATAGTATGGAGAATAAAAAATTTTATTACTGTAAAACTGATACAATAGATGGCGCTGCCTCCCAGCCATGCGCTCTTGTCAAAGAAGCTTCGATGTCGAGCTAGAAACGGTAGAAGATGGAGGCTGGATGCTAAGGAATCAGGGTTGCTATAGCCAGTGATGAAATGGGCTTCACGGGCTTGCTCTTATATAGCCACCACTAGTATTCGGTTAGACCCAATTGGGTGACCAGACCCAGTCTGCCCAAAACGACCGACTGGGGGTCGGTCCCGAAATAGGCCACCAACCACACGATAGTACCAGTGCACAAAATAGAGCAACTGACCTATGGCTAGAGCCATCCAAGATCATCTAAGGCTCCAAACAGGCCCCACAACCCGAGAGTGGGCTGCCCTAGGAAATGCTCCATCTACCCTCAATGCGGTCAGTCATGGGATGCCTTCCTGCACTTGCATGTAGCCTAGTCGGCGGTGTGCCAACTCTATCTGAAGCCATCCAGCCATCAGGCCACACATGGCCCCCATCTGGTGTCCAAACCAGGACCTACCGGATAACCGAGCTACTCAAATGCCTTCTCCTCATATGGGGGGCTTACAAGCAGAGTTAGCTGGTTCCCATATAGTTACATGAGAGTGGAGCATTGCTATCTAATAGTTCAGAGCTATTATATTACAAGCGCTACATTGATGATGCATTCGGATTTTGGGTAGGGTCTTCATCTGATCTGGGCAAATACCTTGAAGATTATGAAAAAGATTTTTCACGACCACATCAGAATTACCCCATGCTACTCTACATCCTCCATTGATATTCTAGACATTCACCTTTTCAAGGGACCATATTTTTCTTTCACAGGAAAGCTCTCTTCTAGTTGTTACCAAAAAGAGTTGAATAGGTACCAATATCTTCCTTACTCTTCTTGGCATCCGAAGCACCAGAAAGAGTCTTTCATCATTGGAGAACTTCGCCCCTATGTCATCAGGGAAAGCATGTTTGAAGGCTACAAGAGGCTTAGAATCTTGTTTTACCTACGCCTCAGATCTTGTGGTTACCCAAATAAGGTTGTATAGAATTGCTTTAGCAAAATCACCTACAAGATGAGATCGGCTCTACTCAAAGGATCTTCCAAAAGGCAGGCCTTGATGGGTAAGAGGACCCCCTTGTTCTTAAGCTTGACTACTCAAAGTACATGAAAGCTTTAAACTTGGGGGTCGCCCTAAACCCTAAACTTCACCGGCTTTGCCAACATCCTGAGCTATAGCATCTACCTCGACCAATCATTTGCTGGAGGAATCCATGAAATCTTCGCTCTTTTTTGGTCAAATCACGTCTTAAGAGGCCTAGGTCTAGTTAGGTCGACCTTGTAAGACACCCCCTGGAGCATCTGCCTTTATGGCATATGAGACCTCTCAGGCTCGGGTCCGCATTTTGAGACTTTTCACATTCTTTTTGGACCATTTTTTATTGTGTTAGGGTTATTTTTGGGCTAACGTAACCGGTCCCCAGAAATTAAATTTTTGATTCTGTGGGCTATTGACACGTGCGATGCCCCAAGAGTAATCCCATAAGCAAAGAGGACAAAAAGTGGCCTCTCCCCACTATAAAGGGGGAGCTTCTCTCATTTGTATGCTCACATTTTCGGTGTTATGAGCTTGAGAATATCAAGTGAAACTAGTTTGGAACAAAACACCCATTTGTAATGCAGAGGAATTTCTATCTCTTTTTGTCTCTCTTGTGTCTTTGTGTGAGGTACTTGTGCAACTTTGTTGCTCATGTATTGCTCTTGCTCTTGTGTGTGAGTACTTAAGGAACTTGTTGCTCATGTACTATTCTGTGCTTGCTTGAATGTTTAGTACTTGAACATCAATTTGTTCATGTACACTGTGTGCTCTTGGCCATCTTTTTGTCCATGAGGTTTTGGTTGCTTAGTTTTGTGTTTAGTACTTGAGTATTCTACCTTACTCATGTATTCTTAGCACTTTAAGCACCTTTTGACACTTCACAAGCCCATTCTTCACACAGTTTTTTAGGCACACTTTTAAGCACGTAACCGGCCCCCGAAAATTTTATTTTGTCCATTTTTCACTTTCGTGGCTATCATTTTGTTGCCGTAGCTGGCCAATCACTCACACTTCACTGCTACACACCTTTTCTTATTTTTCTAAACCCTAAACCCCTTTGGGTTTTAGGGTTTAGAAAAATAAGAAAAGGTTTAGGGTTTCTCTTTTTGTCTCTCTTGTGTCTTTGTGTGAGGTACTTGTGCAACTTTGTTGCTCATGTATTGCTCTCGTGTGTGAGTACTTAAACAACTTGTTACTCATGTACTATTTCGTGCTTGCTTGAATGTTTAGTACTTGAACATCAATTTGTTCATGTATAGTGTGTGCTCTTGGCCATCTTTTTGTCCATGAGCTTTTGGTTGCTTAGTTTTGTGTTTAGTACTTGAGTATTCTCCCTTACTCATGTATTCTTATCACTTTAAGCACCTTTTGACACTTCACAAGCACATTCTTTATGCAATTTTTTAGACACAGTTTTAAGCACGTAACCCACCCCCGAAAATTTCATTTTTCCCATTTTTGCTGCCGCGGCTATCATTTTGCTGCTGCAACTAGCCAATCACTTGCACTTCATTGCTACACACCTTTTTTTATTTTTCTAAACCCTAAACTCTAAACCTTGTAAACTGGTTTAGGGTTTTGGATTTTAGGGTTTAGGAGCTTAGGGATTTAGGGTTAGGATTTAGGGCCTGCAATCTGATTTAGGGTTTAGGGTTCTGTGATGGAGTGCTGCAAAGACAACTCGTGTAAGATAAACTGTTGGCTAGCTGTGGTAGTAAAAAATAGGAAAAATGGAATTTTCAGGGGCCGATTACGTGCACTTAAAAAGTGCATAACCAAAAGTATGGTGCACTTCCTGTGAACTACGAGTGCTTTTTAAAAGTGAGTGTTTGTCAGAAAAGTGTTTTTGTGTGTGCAAAGTGCGAAGCAAATGCGTTCAACAGGAAAGTGGGCTAAGCATTGACGAAAAATGTTCTAGGCTCTAGCAAACACTAATCTGGACCCTTATGAAGCCTTGCATGCCCCTTTTTCCCGAAGGCAGCTAGAACATAGGACTCCACAAGGGAGGAAAGGATCTCATATCTACTCCTTTTGCCCCTATTACGGGATAGCAAGAGGGATGGACTCCTATTGCAAGCAAACACTACTCTCGACTCTTATGAAGCCCTGGGTCCCCCTTTTGCTTGAAGGTTGCTAGAACATAAGACTCCACAAGGGAAGAGAGGATCTTCTATAAGATCATACACACACAAATAAAACACCTAAACAAACACACAAGAGAGACAAAAATGCTTGTTTTATTACAAGAGAGGTGCTTACTCCAAACTAGTTTATTGTAAGAGAGGTACTTGCTCCAAACTAGATTCGCTTGATCTCTCAAGCTCTTTAGTGGAGCACCTCTTGAAATGTGATACAAGAATGAGAGTCTCTCTCTTTATATAGAAGTGGGGAGGGCTAGGGTTTGCACCATTGTATATGGGATAACTCTCTCAACTTTGCATAGGAGAGCCCGTGGGATACAAGGTACAAAAAAGATCATAAATGAGTCAAAACAAACCCGATGAAGGTGCCGTCTCGTGCAAAATGATGCTGAGAACTAGTACAATCTTTTTGTTAAAAAAATCCAACGACGCCTGTCCAGACGTTCCGGATGTTTTGTAAGGTGTGTGCTACTCCTGACTAGCGATTTGACTAAAAATGGCCATAAGTGACTCAAAATGAACCCGATGAAGGAGCCGTCTATTGCGAAAAGAAGCTGAGAACCAGAAGTATCTCTTCACCAAAAAAATTTGATGGTGACCTGAATATCTGTAATAGAGAAGTTCTGAAAGTGGTTGCCTTGGTAAACTGCATGTCCTCCATGTGACGAAGAAAAAGGCATGCATAAACGATCGCAAAATTGCTTCCCATGGCCGTTCCTCTAATCTGATGCCAAAAAGTGTTGTTAAACTCTAAGTAATGAAACTTAAGAGTGAGAGTGGCCAATGACATGATAAGGCAAACTTGTGTGATTGAGAATTCATTGTGAATCATTTCTTGCAAGGCCGAGAGTCCCTCATCAGTGGGAATACTGGGATATAGGGATTCCACATCGAAAGTGAATAAAATGCAATCTTCTAGTAAAGTTAAGTAAGAAATCTCTTTGAGCAGTGTAACAGAGTCTTGGAGATGTTGCTTCTATTTCAAAAGTATAGGTAGGAGCTGACGATGAAGCCAAGAAGAAGTATGCCCAAAAATGTAACCATTGTAAGAGCAAATTTTGTAACCATTTTGTGGTTCCTGTAAGATGTAATCCTTCTCTTGTCTGGAAAGAAAAGTAGCTCTGTCTGTGACAAAATTTAACCTGTCTTTGAGTTCTTGCAGATTAACCTCTATGACCTGTTGATACACTGCTATGTCAGAAAGTTGCCTTGCTCCCTCTTCCAGGTACCAAGATTTGTCCAAGATTACTAGGCCCAAGTTCTTGTATATAGGTTTAATGAAAATGTATGGGTTCCTTTGGAGACTTTGAGAGGCTTGCCATAAGGTTTTGTGAAGCTTCAGAAGTTTGAGGTATTGTATGGAAGAGATGTTTTAGGACAAAATATTTCGACCCAATGTGATAATATTCCCCAAGGAAGGACATTGATCTGGAGGATTCCAATTAGGATTAGGTACTCTAAAAGGAGAGATTCGATCATTGTTAGAGGACTTGAAGAACCACTTGAGACACATCTGTCTAGCAAAGAGTTCATACTCAGTGAAAATGCTAGATGGAGGGTAAGGTTTAGGTAGAGGGATGTAGTTTTGACCTAAGCCTAAGAGTTTCTTTTCTACAAACCAGTTTAGGGTCTAGGGTTTGGGGTGTGGGTTTTGGGTTTAGGGTTTAGGGTTTAGGATTAACCGCAGTAGTGCGCTTATACTATAGACTAGCATCATAAGGGAAATGAACAGCACTTGTAGAGGATACCTAGTCATGAACTACATCAGCTTTCTCAAGTGGTAGACGTCATCAGGAGCTCTTGCGATGGACACATGTGAAGAAGATGGGAAAGACAGCCGCATCATGCATTTACCATGCTCTCGAGGGGAGTGGAGCTTGATGACGGACTTGGAAGGAGCATCTTCAATCTGGAATGAAGAGAGTTGCAAAGAAGCTTCTTCAAGAACATTCTAGTAATCCATTTCCCACTCAACAGGCATGGGAAGAGCATCAAACTTGAAGTGAGTGATGTCTACATTAGTTTTGCCACAGAGAATACATTCGTCTTTTGTATTGACATGACGGGGAATAGGATTGATAGTGGAGACAAGATAGTTTACAAATCGGACATGAATAGCACAGTACTCAGAATGGGGTTTCATACACATACCCTTAACTTGGACATACAAACGGAGTGCAGTAGACAGATGCGGATCAGCTAAAGACATTTTGAAGTTCGGATACGGAATAGAGGTTCTATAGCTAGAACAAAGCAATCGTAATGTATATACTGATAGCCAAAAGTCTGGAAGGCATCAATCTCATGAGGAGTAAACAGAGGCAAATATACACCAGTGGACCTTTCATCAGCAATATTTATGACAACTTTAGAAACCTTTACATGCTTGAGAGCTCAAAAATGAAAAGCAGAAAACTTATAGATATCTTCAGGGTCGATAATCAGCATGTTCCAAGCAACCTTAGGATAAGAAATCTCAGAAGAAGTCAAAGCAGCACGAGTAGCGGTGAAATGGGAAGAGAACGATCAGATCGCAATAGCCATTGGATATATGAAGGCTTGGAGACTTTGCAGAGTTCTTCACGTAGATTGGCTCAACCTCAACACGCCTCTCTCTGGGCTTTAACTGGGGAGCTCTGAGCGACTTTTGGAATAGGCAAAGAATGAACAAGGCTTTGATACCAATAGGATTTGGACCATCTGAACGATAGGAACACACAGCAAAAGGAGATGAAAACACAGAGTGAGGCTTAGATGGAATAGGAATGGGAACCTACACGAATACCAAGAGGGAGAGAGAACACGAAAGCAGGAGAAGATGCTTGAATGATGCAAACATAGTCGAGGAAAGAAGTAGGAGGAGAAGTGCACGAGAGGAGAGGAACGATCGGAGGCAAAGAAGAGTTCATAGGAGATGGTGAAGAAATGATAGTGGATAGGCATACAGGAAGAGGAGACAAGAACGTAAGCTGAAGGGTGGAGAGAATGGGAGGCAGAAAGCAAAAGGCTAGGAGACGGTTGCAAGGAAGCAGGAAGTATATTGCAGAACTGAATGCAGAACTGAAGACTTGAAAATTCATATAAGCTCTGCCTTCTATTGAGCCAAAGCTGCTCTTTTATATAAGGGAGGCTAATGTAGTGGATGGCCAGTTGTATTCCACTTCCTGAGTGCGGAACCTTTTTTACAAGAAAAGACATAAAGGTGAAGGTCTTACCTGGGATAGTAGGCAGTGTCTAATCATCGAAAGAATCTGTGTACATCATGTGACATGGTTAGGGTTTAGGGTTTAGGATTTTAGGGTTTAGGGTTTAGGGTTTAGGATACCAATAGGATCTGGACGATTTGAATGATAGGAACACATAGTAAAAGGAGATGAAAACATAGAGTGAGGCTTAGACAGAATAGAAACAAGAACATACAAGAATACCAAGAGGGAGAGATAACACGAAAGCAGGAGAAGATGCATGAATGATGCAAACATAGACATGGAAAGAATAAGGAGTAGAAGTGCGCAAGAGGAGAGGAACGATCGGAGGCAAAGAAGAGTTCGTAGGAGATGGTGAAGAAATGATAGTGGACAGGCATACAAGAAGAGGAGACAGGAACTAAGTTGAAGGGCAGAGAGAATGGGAGGCAGAAAGCAGAAGGCTAGGAGACAAGGTTGCTTGAGAATCCTTACTTCTCTCCCACTCTCTTCACATGGTATCAAAGCTCAGGGTAAGGAGCTCAAGGCAGCAAACCAAGTTCGCGGTGTCTTGGTAAGAGGATCAGTGTTGCTTTCCTTTTTCAAGTTTGGGAGCAAATCTCTACAGGTAGCATAGCCGGAAAGTGCAAGAGTGCACTGTCTCAGATTGGGTCGCCCTTTGAGGCCATTTTGGGGCCCGTTTTGGTGGTGGAAGTTTTCCACAGGCACTCAGAAAGGTGCCCTGTTTTTGTTGTGCGACCACTGTTCTACAGGTCGGTGAAAAGTTATTGTAGAAATTGCATCGTATGCCAGTATGCAGAGATATTGGGTGTGAGAGAATCATTCTTATTGCCTGTTGATGCAAAATTGTCACTAGGAAGTGACTGTGTGGTCAAATACCACTTTCGTCAGTTTTGCAAATTTGCCCTTATGAGGCAGAAGTTGTGTTTTTCGTAGTGACAGAATATTTTTGTAGTGTTCTGTAATGGCGTCTGATGCTTTTTCACAGATAGTCACTGAAAAGCTTGACAAGAACAACTTCCCAGCATGGAAGTTTAGAATGATGAATTTCCTTAAGGGAAAAGGCTATTGGGACTTCATTACTAGAGTTGAACAAGAACTAATTATTCCTAAATTTGTCCCCAATCAACAGGAGTTGCAGGCATTTAAAGGCTAGCATGAGAGAGACAGGAAAGTCATGTACTGGCTGTCTATCAGTATTTCAAATTCTATGATTGTGCATATTCAGGATGCAAGCACGACGGAGGCGTGGGATACTTTGACAAAAATATATAGCACAAATATGCAAGCCAGGAAAATGCAGCTCAAGCAGGAGTTGCATAATGTGCAGAGAGAAAATATGAGCATCAATGACTACCACATGAAGGTGAAGAAGATTGCAGATGCACTTGCTTCCATTGGGTTGCCAGTGGAAGATGATGATTTAGTATCTGTGACCTTGAATGGGGTCTAGGAAAGGACTATGCACAATCTCGAACATCCATTGCCGTTCGTGAGAATTTTTGTTGATTTTGTGGAGTTGATTGCTCTTCTAATTTCTGAAGAGCGGAGAAATGGTGGTGCATCTTCTTCAGGAGGAACTTCAAAAGAACCTGTCATCTACTCAAATGCTGGAAGAGGTAGAGGTAGAGGTAGAGCAGGCCGATCTGGAGGTCATGGCAAAAATCAGAATACGCAACAAATTTAAGAAAACCAGTCCTATGGAGGAGGACGTGGTAACCTTAGAGGCAGGGGGAGCCAAAGAGGTCATGGTGGATGGCAGAGAGGCCAAAATGCAAACAACAATGTTGAATGCTACTACTATGGTTAAATGGCACATATGGCTAAAGACTACTACAAAAAGCAGAATGACATCATGAATGGAAAATTGCAGCAAGGCAGTTATGCATCCTCTAGCAGACAGGGTGATGACAAAAATGAGCATTTGTTTATGGTGCAGCACATGACCAATTCTGTGACAAGTGCAGAAGAAAGCAATGATGTGTGGTATGTTGACTCAGGTGCACCAAACCACATGACAGGTCATGCAAGGAAAATGGAAAGACTAGGATTTGTGGAGACTGGTGATGATACTGCACATCCTATTGTGCAGATTGGTAAAGGTCCTTTGTCTATGCAGGATGGGGAAAAGAAATACCTGTTTGATGTATTTCATGTCCCAAATATCACCAAGAACCAAGTTTCTGTTGGTCAAATGGTCGAGAAGGGCTTGTAGGTCAGATTTAATCCTCATGGATGCTTTGTTGAGGATATGAAAAATAAAGGTCGCTTGATAGCAAAAGGGAAGAAGAAGGGCAGGATGTTTACATTGGATGTCGACATGCCTGAATTGAGTGCAGCAATGTTTGAACATGGGACCGGTGTAGTTGCAGATATTGATATCTGGCATAAATGCATTGGTCATGTTAATGTACAACGACTTAAATTAATGTAGGCCCAAAATATTGTTGCAGGATTGCCTAAGTTCAAGGTTACAGAAATGCATAAGATATGTGAAGCCTGTCAATTTGGAAAACAAGCAAGGAAATTATTTCCTAGACATGTTTAAGAGAGTAAGAGGCCATTGGAATTAATCCACTCTGATGTGTGGACTACTAAAGCTGCATCTATTGGAGGCTATCATTATTTTATCACTTTTATTGATGAATATAGCAGAAAAGTTTGGGTGTGTTTTATGAAAAAGAAAAGTGAACTATTTGGGCATTTCAAAGCTTTTAAAGTTATGTTTGGAAAATAAATAGGCCTACAAATAAAATGCCTAAGGTCAGATGGAGGGGGAGAGTACCTCTCAAATGAGTTTGAAAGGTTCCTGCAAGAGCATGGCATAAAGCAGCAATATTCATGCAGTCATACCCCACAGCAAAATGGACTTGCAGAAAGGAAAAACAGGCATATTGGAGAGGTATCTCATGCCATGCTCAACGAAAAAGACCTGCCAGATTATTATTGGGCTGAAGCAGTTGCTACAGCAGTCTACATAATTAACAGGACTCCCACTACAGCAATACATGGCATGACACTAGAGGAGAGGTATATTGGTAGGAAACCAGATATTTCTCATTTGAAAGTTTTTGGTTGCATTGCCTATGTTCATGTGCTAGATGAGTTGACATCCAAGTTGGATCCAAAAGTTGAGAAGTGCATCTCTATTGATTATTCTCTGCAGCAAAAAGGGTATAGATGATATAACCCTTCTCGTAAGTTTAGAGTGAGCAGAGATGTTTTTGATGAGATGAGCAGCTGGTATAAACTAGTAAATGTGATTGACGATGTAGATGCACAAAATGGTAATGCTACATAGAATTCACAATAGCAGTCACAAAATATTAGTGGACCTATAGTGTCCTCTAGCAGTGGTTCACATACTTCGCCATGGAAAGGTAGATTGAGATTAGGAGAATCTCCTCAAAGCAATGCATATAGTGGTATGCAAGTATCACGAAAGGGAAAAGAGAAAGTAGATCAGCCGATGATTGATGTGAATGCAGGTCACTCTTATGTGGATGGTGAATCCAGTGGCTCAAAACAGAGCCTTGATGATGAGTTGGGTATTCCTTCTGTTGTTACACCTGGAGTAAGGAAGACCCTACTATGTACAAACACATAGTAGGTTAGCTTCTGGAAGACCCTACTATGTACAAACACATAGTAGGAAGTTTGATTTATATGACTATTACCAGGCCAGATTTGAGGTATGCTGTTGGGTTGGTAAGTCAATTATTGCAGGCTCCAAGGAAACCAGATTTGGATGCGGTTAGATGCATACTGAGGTATGTGAAGTCCACATTGTAGTATGGACTACTTTATGAGATTGGGGTTCAGATACAATTGCATGGATAGAGTGATGCTGATTAGGCTAGTAGTATTTCTGATAGACAATCTACCAGTGGATATGTGTTCTCTTTTGGGAGTGCTGCAGTCACTTGGAGCAGTAAGGAAGAGCCCATAGTTGCCTTGTTGAGCACAGAGGCTGAGTACAAGGGTGCAGCAATGGCTGTATGTGAGGCAGCTTGGTTGCATAAGCTACTTTATGATATGCATCAGTCTACAGATGGGCCAGTTGTCATTTTTTGTGACAACATGAGCAATATACACTTGGCAAATAACCCAGTCTATCATGTTAGAACAAAGCACATTGAGGTGCATTACCACTATGTGTGAGAGAAGGTTCTAGTAGGTTTTATTGATCTGGTTTATGTTAGCACAGAGGATCAAGTAGCTGACATATTCACAAAGGCATTGGGCACAGAGAAGCTACGCAAGTTTAGAGACCTGCTTGGTGTGCAGGAATTGGGATTGAGCTCGAGGGGGAGTGTTGAGATATCGAGCTCCACTCGTGATATGCCAGGGTGACCGTTGTTGGTACACCACCCATGAATAATAGCGAGATGACAGCTATATTTATGTACTCTAGTTAGTGGTTCAGTTAGTATGCCACCTAGGCTAGCTGAGTTTGGTTTGAGACCCACATATAGTGTTCATCTATTCCTTTTGTACTAAGAGAGAGTTCTTTTGGCTTTCACAACTAAAAAGAGGAAAACTATTTTCAGCCTCCACCTTTGTGTGTATTCCCCCATTGTGTATGTGAGAAAGCTACAAGTGAGACTCCTTACTTCTCTCCCACTCTCTTCATAGGGATAGGATACGAGACTGAGACCAAGTAGTTGTTGAGCGGCTTGTAGTTGATTACCAACCGCTTCTTACCTCATTTTTGCTCTGAATGCTTGTTGACATAAAAGGTAGTTGCAGCCCACCATTCAGAGCGAGAGTGGGAGATGAAACCCATGTCCAAAGGCTCCTAGATTTCTTGATTGCAAAGCCTGCGGTCCTCTTGAGTAAACCCATAAGGGCTTTCTTTGAATGGTTTGGAGTTCTCTTTAAGAGGAAGTGATACCTGATGCTGAAAGATTTACTTGAAAGCTAGAGGAGAATCGTTGCTGCAATCTTGGATGAACTTCTGTTGCATATCTTGCAGCGAGGACATAGAGAGGATCTAGAAGAGGACTTCTGCCCATTCAAGTAGGAGGGAGTGTCATGACAAGAGAAATCACTAATCTGTGATTAGTAAACATTAAAACATTGTTATATATTATATGCCAATGGTGTAACATGTATATGTATTTATGATGGACACCGACCAATTTGTTATGGCAGTGGATCATCTCAGTAAGATAGGATTAGTCAACAAGCTGGAGCCACTGCTTCAGACCGGCATCGAATTTGGACATGGTATATTTATTCTATTAATAAAAATGTGCACACACGTGTCTAGGTGGAGACAAGTGAAGAACCCGAGGAGGAGGAGGAGGAGGAGCATGACATTCCAGTACCGACTCCAAAGGTATCTCTAACAAAGGCACCTCCATCATAGAAGAAGCTACCTCAGTGGTATTTGAAGACTTTAGCAGACTCACGAGTCACGGACATTCTTGAGAACAGTTTCCATGGCGGTCTCAATGCAATGTGAAGTCTCCCTCTGTGAACTATGCTATGGTGGCTTAGCTTGAGGAGCATAAATCCTTTGAGGAAGCAAGGGATATTTGAGAATGGCAGGATGCTATGTAAGTAGAGATGGATGCCATTCTAAAAAAGACACTTGAGATTTGGTAAACAAGCCGACCAGGAGAGTATGCAGAGATGCGCACAAGCTTTTCTAATCATCAGCCTAAAGAAGATTGTGGATATAATCATCTAATTTGGATCCTTCCAATGATCATTGAGCATTATCAAGTTGAGGACTGAATGGATCAGAGGGAGCAGGAGATGGCAATGGAGGAGTGGCACCATACTCAGGAGGAGGACTGACATAATCAAGGGAGAAAGGGGAAGAGCATTGATGAACAATCTCCAAATCTTCCATGAGTGGTTTTAATACCTTTTTGAGATGTTCATGAGCCAGAAGGAAAACAAGCACTCCTTGGATGGTCAATATCATCTGAGTGGTGAAAAACCCAAAAGGGAGATGGTGATTAAGGAAATCATTCCCAATGACTATGCCAAAGCCTTGAGATTCGAGCTAGTAAAAACCGATTAGGGTAGAATGCCCATCAAGAGAGATTGAATGTTAGAAGCAAAACGTTTACAGCCTATGACACCACTGCCCATAGTGGAGCCACACATTTGATCATGTGCTTCTAGATCTTGCTAGCATATTGGAGGAAGGGAGCAATATTTACAAATGTTAAAATCAGAGCCAGTATCAACAAGGGCAACTAGGGAATATGGAGGAATGCCAAGGGGTTGAAGCTGTACATTGATAAGCTAGGTCTTCATTGGATTACGAACAAGAGAAGATGGCTGAGTAAAGAAATCTTGCAAAGAGAAAACACTGGTAGATGGGCCAGCTTCAGTGGAAAGAGAATAGAGTTTACACTAAGTGAGATGTTCACCCACTTTGCGGTCGAGGGAATCAATTGATGTCTAGAGCTTGGTGCAATTGTCGGTGATAAGCTTAAGATGGTGGACACGGAGACCATCAATGCTAATACCTAGACTTTCAAATTGATCATAACATGTAGGGCATTGGGAAGTTGAGCTAGCCGCACGGAAGATCGGTTAAAGAGGAGGAGCTATAGTGGAGAGAGTGGTTACAGGGGTGCTCCAGAGAGTTCTTCAGATGTCTCCAGATCGTCGGTGCGAAAAATTCTGTTGAAACCTTGGCCTTTATACCACAATCATGGCCATGGCGACGGCCTAGGATTGGTGGATAGTATGCCGAAAGAGATCCTTCGTCAGGTGTATCACTAGAACTAGTTGAAGAGATCTCGATGTCGATGTGAAAGGGATCCCATTGGTGAGGATAATTCATTAAACTGTATAGATGTGGATCAGCCTTGTCAAAACAAATGGTGCATGAGTAATCATGAGAATAATCGTAAGAGTCATGCAACTAACAAGACAAGCATTGAGCGGTATCGAATTCTGAACATTCAAGTATGGATTCCCCTGATTTGCCTTACGAGACTACTTCCCATTGGTTGGGATGTTGAACACTAGTGAATAAACCTATAAGTTGGCATTGCTATGTGTTATGGGGCTTCTCTGTACAATCTTTGGCAAAATGACCTTTCTTACCACAAATGAAGTAGCCAGATGCCTTACTGGCTTAGAAAGGATGTCGGCATAGGAATCTTTGAGGACGCTTGAAATAGCGTTTGCGAGCAAAGATGTCTTAGTTTGGGAAAAGAGGTGGAGCCACACGAACACCTTGAATGGCAAGACCAAAGTGTTAGTATTTTCGTGAAGAGGACTTGGTCGGGTGACAAAATTGCTTCTAGCCAACAAATTGTTCGTAGATAGCAGAGCCAATGCCAATCTGCTTAAGCTTCTTGCGAAGCGTTTGCTCCATACATTGGCGCCTGACGTAAACTTGTACCATTTGGAAAAGATTAGCAAACGTGAATTCGGCTACTGTTTTGTGGACTTCTTGAGGCACATTGTCAATATTGACGATTTTCGTCGCTGCTTCAAGGAGAGCCATAACAACCTCACCAAGTCGATGAGGAAGACTGTAAAGGTAATGACACTTGGCCGAAGTGTCTGAGAAGAGACCAACACGATAGTCTAGTTGTTCTACATGTGCATTATACAACTCAAGCTAGAATAAATCACAAAGCTTGAAAGCAGAATATTCATTAGATGCCTGTGCACGATCATCAGTGAAGGTTGGCAAAAACTTCGCCACAATCAAAGCATCAAGAGTATTGGTTTGGTGGTTACCATCTACACTAGAGAAGATCTGCTCTTTAGACTCATCCAAAAGGAATTCCCACCAATTACCAATAACACTAGTGAAGCCATTAGTAGTTTCAACTGCAGCATCATAGGGGTTCCATCTGTACACTGTGATGAGAGACATCATGTGCCCATAAAAGATTTTAAGAATATCTTTCAAGGCTTGAGGAGAAACAACATCAATATTAAGGATATAGCCAGGGAAAGAGTTATGCTGCAAGCACCGCTACAGATCGTTCGAGCTGTTCGTTAAGGTCGTCGTCCATGAAATTAGTTTGAAACTCAGCGTGCATGAACTGAGAGCCAGGGGCATCATGAAATGCAGTGTGACCTCCACGCCATGGTTGTTGCTGCTGTTGTGGTGGTGCTCGTGCTGGATCTTTGTCCATTGGTTTGACCTTTGCTCCTTGGTTCATATAGAGCTTGGGGAGATCAAAATAGGAGGAAACCTCAGATCGGGGTGATTGCGGAGATGATGGCACGAGCTAAGGAGGAGGCAGAGGCTCGGGATCAGGAAGGAGTAGGAAGGACTTCAAAAGGGTCATGGGGAGTAGTATTTATAAAATGGGTAGGATTTTTCCACTCACGTCTGTGGCCCCAGTGCCATGTGTTATCATACAAGTGTGAGGATTCTGTAATAGGCTACATGGACTGTGAAGCAACAGGAGGGGTAGGACTAGTCGGTAGTGGAGTAGTTAGAAGCATACAACTAGACAGTCTGAGGAGGAAGTGGCCAAAGCATAAGACTAGGTGCAAGTGGAGTAAAAGAGTCATTGATAGGACTGGCGGATGCAAGTGATAAAGAAGGAGGAAAGAATTTATATATAGAAGCATGTACAATAGAGACAAGACCTTGGTGCAAGTATTGGAGCTCATCGAGCACAGTATGAATATTTTGGTCTAATTTGGCAACAGCAAGCTGGAGGTCTTAAAGTGCAAAATAGCAAGCATCTGGACATACGTGTGTAGCCAGATTATGTGAGTTACACCAACTTAGTTGTTGCTCAATAGGCATGTTATCATTGTCCTTCTAGGTCAATGCATAAGGAGCATGCACTGACTTGAGTGTGCCATCCTTGGATGTAGCTTGAAAACTAGTAGAGTGGGGCCATTGTATCGGATGCACCATATTCATGGGATGAAGGTGTTTAGAAGCATTGATATTTGCATAATTTGTATGGTGCTTTGCTGGGAGATTAACTGCAATAGTGCGCTTATACTGAGACTAGCATTAGAAGGAAAACGAGCAACACTTGCAGAGGATACCCAGTCATGAATTGCATCAGCTTTCTCAGGTGGCAGATTGTGGGCAGTAGTTGCTTTAGAGTTGAAGTCAAGGATGAAAGTCAGGGATATCATCAGGAGCTCCTATGATGGACACA
Organism: Dipteris shenzhenensis; assembly: GCF_047967505.1. Taxonomy (NCBI): domain Eukaryota; kingdom Viridiplantae; phylum Streptophyta; class Polypodiopsida; order Gleicheniales; family Dipteridaceae; genus Dipteris; species Dipteris shenzhenensis. Next base: position 395,126 of record NC_141612.1, on the reverse strand, counting down.
TGTGAAGAAGATGGTAAAGACAATTGCATCACGTGTTTATCGTGCTCTCGTGGGGAGAGGAGCTTGATGACAGACTTGGAAGGAGCATCTTTGACCTGGAATGAAGGGAGTTGCGAAGAAGCTTCTTCAAGAACATTCTGGTAATCCATTTCCCACTCAACAAGCATGGGAAGAGTATCAAACTTGAAGCGAGTGACGTCTGCATTAGTTTTTCCATAGAGAATACATTCATCTTTTGTATTGGTGTGACAGGGAATAGGATTGATAGTAGAGACAAGATAGTTTACAGATCAGACATGAATAGCACATTACTCAAAACGGGGTCTCATAGATAGACCCTTAACTTGGACATACAAACGGAGTGTAGTAGACAGATGCGGATCAGCTAATGACATTTTGAAGTTCGGATATACAATGGTATGCATATGTTCACGGTTCAGATTACCATGAATCAAGCCAATATGAGCATCCTTAAGACATAGATGGCGAGTATCTACAAGACTTGCGATACATATGGCATTAACACCCATACAGAACAGAGGTTCTATAGCTAGAACAAAGCAACCGTAATGTATATACTGATGGCCAGAAGTCTGGAAGGCATCAATCTCATGAGGAGTAAATAGAGGCAAATATACACCGGTGGATCCTTCATCAGCAATATTTATGACAACTTCAGAAACCTTTACATGCTTGAGAGCTCGAGAAGAATCACTGCTACAATCTTTGATGAACTTCTGTTGCATATCTTGCAGTGAAGACATAAGCAGGAGAGTATGCTGAGATGTTGTTACAGAGTCTGTAATGTATACGTTCTACTTTTATGACAGCTTCAAAAACCTTTACATGCTTGAGAGCTCAAAAATGAAAAGCAGAAAACTTATAGATATCTTCAGGGTCGATAATCGGGGAGGTTTCCATTTTTCGAGTAGAAATCCCCGAGCGGTGAGCAGCATGTCAGAGAATATGGCCAAAACCACTGTTCTTGGACCTAAATGTAGTACATGAGGGAGACTCTCATCGTAATATGTTTAAAACACATGTACCAAACCCAACAATATTACAAGATAACAAAAATATGAAAGAGCCAGCAGTTAAAAATGTTAGGGAATCTTTCATTGTTATATGTTTAAAACACATTTACCAAACCGAGCTATATTATAAAATGACAAAACGGTCAAAAATTACACCATGTAGACACTAACTCAGTTGCACCATTTACATAGTGACAATTTGAGAAAACATGTGTGCCTCAGGATCTATGGAGCACTCTAAGGTGGATGGAACCTATGTGGAAACATGATGAAGAGAGTGCTCATGACATGTACCTCAAGTCAATTAGGTTCCAAGATAGATTAGCTTGGACTCATAAAGAGAATCTTGAGATAGTGCAAAGTGCTTGATTGATATTACTTCAAATGAACCTCCCTTTTATAGGTGAGGGTACTTACATCCATTTTCTTGCTCACATGTGGGATATCTCCTCCATGCCATGTGGCAGCTTGCCCTTTACTCATACCTTTGCTCTACATGTGCTCATGGCACCACAACTCTCAACACCTCCCCTTGGTGCCATAATCCTTTGGCTATTGCAAGGTGGTCAGATGTGAGTTACAAATCCATCAGTGCATGCATTGCTACTTAAGGTGGTCAAGTGTGGCTTTTACATGTCAATACCTCCCCTGGGTGCTTTCATAGCTACTCTCAGGTGGTCAGGCTTGATTTACAAAATATAGGCAAGGTTGGCAAGGTTTTTGTTTCTCAATATATGTTGTTCCTGTCATTCTGCTCATGGCTTGATGATGCTACTGTGTAGTTGCCCTATTGGTTCTTCAATCTGCAATCTTCTTCCTTGTGTAGCTTCATGCATGATGCTTTGTTCTTCCATGTGCCTTAATGCTTTATGTGTGGATGCCATGCTTTCTTCTATGGTCATCTTATGCACTTGTGCTTTTGGCATGCTTGTGACAATGATGTGTGCATTCAAGCTTTGATTTTCCATTTGTTGCAAAGGTCTTACCAATTGATTTCTTTTAATATTGGGAGTTTGCATACAATGATTTTGACTTGACAGCACATAGAGCTCAAAAAGACGATCACTTTTTCTTTTTGGAGCGTGTCCAAATTCTTCCTGGATTGCAAGTTATGGCTTGTCAAAGTTTCTGTGAAGAAGAGGGGGTCTTGATGATGTGGCACAGGGATTCACATGTTGAATTCCATACTGTGCTTAGCAAGGGACTCTCTGCTTAGATGGCCTTGTGCCATGTGGCAAAACATTAACTTAACCAAACCTCAATAAACCTAACCATGGTCATATCCAATCTTGACATGTGTCAATCAATGGGAACCTTAGCAAGAAACCTTTGACTTGCTTATGGAAATATGATGGTACGCAGGAGGATAAGTCTGTTGCTCTGTCGACTCTTCTCCTTTATCGTTGAAGCTGCTCGTGGCTTTCTTCATGGAGGTTGTTGAATGGTTTGGAGAGGTCAAACTCGTCTGACGGTGGCAAGGCTTGGAGCACGTTTTGGAGATGTAGATGGCACAGCTATAGATCCGCAGAGCTCATGGAGCGTGGTGCTGAGGCAGGAGGTCTATCGGCTAGCTGGGCGTGTAGAGCTTCGTTGTAGAGCCACAGGTAGGTAGGATTTGCATGTGGAAGCACTCAGGCCTGTTGTCGAAGGAGTTGTTTGCTGGAGGCGTCATTTGGGTGACAAGGAGCCTTAGTAGAGCTGGGAGCCCATTGGCTCTAGTAGAAGTTCGTAGGATCACAGCCTTGCTGTGTGGTCGGATGCTGAAGAGGCCGCCATTCATGAGTTGTAGAGTCGCTGATCAAGGTCATTGTTAAAGGCGGCATAGAGTTGAGGCTAGAGAGGCTTGTTTGGAGTGTCGAAGGCATTTGATGGATGTCTGCTGATCGTTTGGAGACTTGGGAGTAGAGGAGGTTGTTTCTGTCAGTTGATGAAGGGAGCTGTGAGCTCCTTGTTCTTAGCTGCAGTCTCGTATGGCAAGAGGCTGAAGCCGCCTTGCTTGAGTGGAAGGAGCGTTGGTTGTGGAAGTTGCACTTCCGGTTGCTGTTGCCATTGTGTACTCATTTGGCCGTTGAAGATGGACGTGTGTTCGATGAAGGAGACACTTGGTCGGCCAAGCCTTTGGTCAAATAGTGTTGAATCTCTCTCAGAGACTCCTTGAGTTCTATCTCCCTCTCTATCTTGTTCCTAAGACATTTTCTTCTCTCAATCCCAACTCCTTGAGCTCAGGATCTATCTCAGGATGTTAGCTTCCTTTCAATCTCACAGATACATATCCTCTCTTTCAAAGAACCTCACTCATGAATTTCTCACAAGAAGAATCGAAATGAGCCGAAGCTTATGGATGGAATTTTCTCTCACAAAGATCACTCAAGAAAAAAATCACTCTAAAACTGAAACTAACCTAGGAGAAAAACATGAGCTCCTAAGGCATGCCTACAACTAATCTAGGAATGGGAGCAATCCTAGTGAACTACTAATGAGCTAAAATAAGAGAGCTAAATATATGCTCTGATACCATGAGAAAACATGTGTGCCTCAGGATCTATGGAGAACTCTAAGGTGGATGGAACCTATGTGGAAACATGATGAAGAGAGTGCTCATGACATGTACTTCAAGTCAATTAGGTTCCAAGATAGATTAGCTTGGACTCATAAAGAGAATCTTGAGATAGTGCAAAGTGCTTGATTGATATTACTGCAAATGAACATCCCTTTTATAGGTGAGGGTACTTACATCCATTTGCTTGCTCACATGTGGGATATCTCCTCCATGCCATGTGGCATCTTTCCCTTTACTCATACCTTTTCTCTACATGTGCTCATGGCACCACAACTCTCAACACAATTTAAGGTGCAACACATAGCCACAAAATGGCAGTGCAAAACTGTAGTAGAGCGAAAGACCCATGCAGACATGTTATGACCACAAAGAGTACACAAAACCACAATGTAGTGAGCAGTGCCCCGGCACAAAATGTTTTCTATCCATAGAAGACTATAGCAGTAGGTACATAAGTCCACATCACGGGATTCTTGAAAGTGCCTTGTAAAGGTGTTGTTTTGTCATTGATGCTTGGTGGACCTCTTTGTGATTTTCTACATCTAGACCTAAGTACTGCAATAGTATAGCTTGCAAGGAATGTAATGATCCAATCTTCTAGACCTAAATAAGAAGTCTTCGCAAGTGCAAGATGGAAAAATAGATATGGTCACTATATACTGAAGCCCCCTCATGCGAGGCCCAGTTGTACCAACAATAAACTCCATGTGCTCCTTAGGCTCCACCTCATTCACATGAAGCACCTCACATTCCATAGCCCTTGCTGAATCCATTCTTGTCTACATATCTTTAGTTATTTTTTTTCTAAAGACAACTCTCTGGCCCTCTCAAAATTCAGGCCTCGCTTGATTCTCCAAATGTTTTTTATGGCCCTGCCCAAATTTCCTTGACTCTTTTGGAAGTGGTTCTTCCAGAACAAATCCTCCTTCTATAAGAATATGCAACTCTTCCAAGCTGATATTATTTCCTTCAGCAATCTTCCACTTTGCTGGTGCTGGTTCTTGTAATGCCTCAATTGCTGTTGTTGGATTCCAAGAGTGGTCCACACTATCCCCATAGAACTAGATCATTTGTGACTTTACACCTATCGCTGTTCTAATCCTCCCAAAAAATGCAGGTGTAGGGAATCCCAAAGCTCCTTTTCTTCCCTTTGAGTTAATTAACTTGTTACACTTCCCCCCCCTTCGATGTAGATACCCTTGGCAGTGGACTTGACTCCCTACGTGTGTACGTCGAATCGCCCACTTTATCTGATGTATTTGCACCTCTGCCACACCCTGTTCACAACCATCAAGATTGTTATTGTCAATCACAATTGAACGTGAATGTCTTCTTCTTGGCACTGGTGTGCTAACTGTTTGATACTCAGGAATGTGGGAGTCATCTTTATGGATTGCAGAGGACATGGATTTTGGTCTTTTCTTCCGTACTGTTCTACTATCTCCAAGGTCAATCCCACCTTTGTGTGCCACTCGAAGTCCTATAGCCACATCATTTGTAAGGTCAATGAAATTTCTTTTCGAATAGGATTTTTTACTCCACATAGATTCTCTTCTTCTCAGTACTTGCATTGTCGGACCTTCATTAATATGTTTGCCTCTCATGTAGGACCCTTATTTACTACTTTGCAAGATTGCTACAGTCATGTCAGTGATGCATGCATCATAAAATGACACATACTTGATGCCATTGTTTGTGCTCAACCAACTGCCATGGATTGATTCCGACAGGTTAGTCCTAGGAACAAGGTAATGTTCTTCAACCTCCATCTCCTACATAAGAATAAGAAATCAACTTTGGTAAGGAGGAAGCAGTGATGCAAGATTTTAATGGATTAACAATGTTAAAATTTTCAAGTCACTCACTTTCAAAATGTATTCTCCCTAGTGGTAAACTCTTGAGTGCCACCACATGAGCCATGTATGAATAAAGTGGATGTTGCCCTCGATTGCATGACCATTTTCAAGCCATTCACAAATGATTTGAATGCTTGCATGGCAGCCTCCTTGGTCGGAGAATTCTTCCATTGTCTACATCTCATCTTGAACTCCTCTTGGTCATGAGGTGGGATGAATTTTGTAGCATGCTTATGAAGATTATCCTCCCAATGCCACAAACAAGTGCGCTCCTTTCCCATCATCACATTCTCTGGGCCCCCATTAAAGACAATCCTAACAGCCCTCCAATTTGCCTGAGCTTCATCCTCCATGAAACCATGAAACTGTGCTTTATGAAAACCCTCTTTCCCCATGACTTGGTTCAACAATTCCCAAAAAATCACCTGACTCTCTATGTCCTCACCTTTGAAATCCCCAATGGCTATTGTTTGGAGTTCTTGAAGATGAGGGTTGTAAACATGGCAAGCCATGGTTGACCACAACCTCGAATCCTCTTCACATGATCAAAGCTGACCCAGCACTGCCCAAGCTCTCCATTGGGTTGCATCTTGTTGACTAGGTCCACATCAGAACTAGGCCCCTTTGTAGACATCTTGAAAATGTGGCATCTATTGAAGGATGAAAAAGATAACTGTCCTAGGAAAACAACACTTTGGATGTATTCGTATCTATTCCTTGACTTCAATTCCAAAATACTATCAAGGCTTTGTTCACCTCCACCCTTTTGTTCATCCACATCCTTCTTCCATCTAGAACCCTACACACAGGCACAAAACTGAACTCATTAAAATCAAAGGTAGGAACTGTGCATTCAAGAAGAAGAGTAATGAAAAAGTACTAAACACCTCACCTCTTATTGTCAAGCAAAGGCTCCATCTTTTTTAGTAATGAATCCAGTTCAGTGTCAGTCAAGGGATTGGATTGATCATTTTTTGGAATGATAGCTTCCAACACCATCTCTTCTGCCACCATCTTTTGCAAAGCCTTAGGCCTAGAAGGATGCTTACTTTCCACCATTTTAGAAACATTTCCTTTCAACTCATCCAACTCACTCCTAGATGATCCCTTTGCCACCAAATGCATATGAAAACCAATGTGATGAATCGCACATCTACTCACTGGATGCTCCATGGTGTCTCTTGGAAGACATATGTACAATTTGCAAGGACAGCTGGCAATGCAAAGTGGACTAGTCTTGCAATGATAGCATTTGATAGTACCACCTGTGACTTGGTGGATCTCTGGAATCTTTATTAATCATCCCTTCCAATGACTCTCATTTCTAACACCTGATCTCAGAAAAAAAGGACACATCTTACTATCACATTGCAATCGACCTACACATTTCCTCAATCTAACTATCCCATTGAAGTTAGCAATATTTGTTGTAACATCCTCACTCCAGACATGACCATCAAACTTGTTTTCCAATCCTATTGTCTTTTGCTCCTGGAATGTTGGAGGCAGCTCGAACAGAATATTTCCATCATATGACTTAGGTAGCTTCTTGACAAATTTAATTGAAGAGACCATTTGGAAAGAAATAAAAAGAGAATTAGAAGGTGGCAATTTACATAACAAGTCAACGACACTGTGGAATGGCTTATCTTTGTCTCTTTTTGTTGAAGGCAATCTATCCCCAGTCACAATGAACTTATTCCCAAATTGAATGTCCAAGGTATATTCCCTCCCATCTCCTCTCATTACAAATGGCACTTCAAACAGAACCTCTTGCTGTGACACATCCATACACTTGTGAATCTTGATGGTAGAAGAAATCAAATTAAAGACCGAAGCTATTTCATTCTCCTCAAGCATGCACATACCATTTTGAGCAACCTTTTGTAGCAACAAAACACCATTCTCGTCATGAAGCATAGCACTACTCTCCATTTCCATCAGAAAGCTTTCGAACAAGGATAAATGCTTTTCCTTTTATAGAAGAAGCTTCAAAATCTGTGAAAGCAATTGCAGTAGATTGTAGAAGTTAGGAAGTATCTACTGTGCGATGCCCCATAAATAATGCCGAAAAAGGAAGGGAAAGTTTTTGAAGGTGGAGATACCTCACATGCCAGGGAAGTTCAATGGTGCCAAAGCAAAAAAACAAGGATGGCCGCAACTCACAAAAGTAAGTGGTCGAGGTAGTATTGAACGTGAAATAGGCACCTCGAATGCTATGTGGAGCTACCCAAAAATGGTTGAAGTTAAACATGGAGGCAGGTGCGAACAGAGCTATGAAACTTGGAGGCAAGTGCTAGAGTAGTGATTCAGTATAATGACAATTCTTAAATTGCATGGCACTCATGAAAGGTGTTGGTACAGTTATGAATGCCATGAAAGGTGGTGGAGTAGTGAAAGGTGGTGGAGTAGTGATATAGTAGCATGATCTTGAAAAGTGTGTGCCACCAATGACAGGATGGGGTATACTTTTAAATGCATGTATTCTTCTAAATTTTAAGGAGGTGATTGAAAAACATATTATAATGCATGTCTTGCAAAAGATAGATGACAATATGAAAGATTGATCACATACAACTGCATAACTACTAAGGAATATTTATCTAATGATGTAGAAAATGTTATTTTTTAAATCTATCAACTTTGCATTTAAATAAAATTGACTCAAAACTTAGTGTATGCCTTGTGTTGTTTATGTTTAAATATTATATTTTGATATCATAAATGTTTTATTTTGAAATTATGAAAAAAAAAGAAATTCATCTGCATTGATAATTAATCCAAGACAATTGTGAAATTTGGTATAAATCATTTTTGAGAGTGAGAAAGATAACATTCCAATCATGCATGTGACTACAATGTCCATTTCAAATATGTGATTTCCTACCATGCTTGAGCACTGGATTTGAAACCATCAACCTCGAGAAACGCCCATTTTTGTACATATTATGGAGTAGACAAGTGGTCTTGCATGCATTTACTCGACCTCTACCATTTGATATCTTCACACCAAAGCTATGACAAGTGGTCTTCTACTACAGCAAGACAAGTGGTCTTCTATTGTAGCAAATGGTCTCAAAGCGCAGCTCTGCTACAGGTTTGGGTCCAGGTTTTCTAGCACTCTCATCAAACTCTAGCCGTCCATTTTATGAGCGAAATTACCCGTGTCCAAGCTGTTTTGCACTGTCCAAAAAACTGCAAACACTGAGTAGTAGCCAAGTCCAAGCTTTGCACTGTGCCCAGTTGTTCGTTTTCAAAATGCAAGATTAGCTAGCGTTGATTGCACTTGAAGCAATGTGGCTAGCGTTGATTGCACTTGAAGCAATGGAGCACGGTACGAGATAGCATTGCTAAGATGAAAAAAAGCTATGCCTTCATGTTTGATTTCAATATAGTGTAGTCTACTACCCAATGTGCAGTGATAGATGTTGGCTACTGAAACTATGCCCAAGCTCTCTAAGCTACATAGCAAATGGTCTCCAAGCCTACTCTTAGGCCTTCATCTCGGCCCCTACTCGCAGAATTTCATCTTCTTCTCCAAAATTTCATCTTCTTCTCCAACCCACTGCATTGTCGCTAGTCTCATCGTTTATTTCCAATGCATCCTCCCAACCCACTACCCTGTACCCTTTTGGATGACCTTCATCAACTAAGTTCATTCCCCGCTATGCGGTGAGTTACTCCTTGCGAGAAAGAGCTACGAATATCATTCCCTTCTCAACCATTAAGAAGTAGAAAACAACCATTACGGCAAAGTTTCTTACGATGGAGAGACGCTGATTCTTTGCAATAAACGATGAGTTTTACACTTTGCTACCTCCTCTACCTGCCCCTCGCCTTTGATGCCTTGGCCTCTACCTGCATCTTCCATAGTTTCGTGTTCCATAGTTTTGCCTTTTTGCCTTGGCCTTGTGAGTGCTGGTGTATCAGTTATAGCAAACCTTTCTCCCCTATTCCGCTGGCAGAGTAGTGGAATTTAAAGAAAAGCATTATGCCTCTCACTCCCTCCCCTGCCAGCAAAACCAACGATGCTTCTCCCTATAATTTTCTATATCTATAGTGCACATACACACACACATGACTGGGGAGGGTTCAAAGAGGGGAGCAAATACACCCTATCAATTCGTGTCTTGCATTTTGCATCATCGCAAAAATTTCTCTCTTGATTGTGTTCTTTTTAATTTGCTTGTTCGCTCTACACAAGGTGGACGTTACTTTTGTGCTTTCTAAAATTGAGAAAGATACTACAATCCTACGGTAAAATTTGATCCGTCCTAACTGGCGAGGACAACATCATAGCAGGAGGAATGTGTGATAAGAGGACCTTCATCCTGCAAACCTTCTCTACCCTTACTCGCAGACCTTCATCCCACAGACCTTCGCAGACCTTCATCCCGCAGACCTTCATTGCAGTTCATCTTCTTCTTCCTCGCAGCTACTCAAGCTCATTGTCTCCTCCTCCTTTTCCTCTACTCGCTCTCTGCTTCCTACTTTCCTTTGCTTCCGATTTTCCAGGTTCGCACCGTCCATCTCTTTTTGAAGTCATTTGATGTGTGCAAGCTTAGTCCACCGATCAATTCAAGCTTCTATCTCCCCTATTCCGCTGGCGGAATAGGGGGAGAGAGACTTTATAAGGAATGTTCATTTTGTCTTGCAATAGTTTATGCTATCGTTACAGCTTGTTGCTCCTTAGCTTAGTGATTGCTTCTTCCCACATTTCCTTTCTCTTTGCCTTGTGAAGATGACGAACAAGCACCTCTAACGAAAGGGGAAGTGCTCCACAAGCTTGACTAACTGTCTTTGCTAGCACTGGATAAGGTTTCTTAAAAGCGTGGAGACACAAAAGTCACATCGATTGCATTGTAGTTCGTAGAGTTAACCCCCAAAGACATCCGAGAAGTCGTTTTGTCGTTTGCAGGCTACATCAAAAATTTTGAAAGGTAAAGAAGCTACTACTTTTGTTGGTTTGCTTCCTCTACTCCCTCAGAAGTGATTTAGCCAGACTCTAGAAGCGCTTTCATTTCAGACCTTATTATTGTTGTATCCTAGTCATTCGACTTGGTCATCGTCATTGTTGTATCCTAGTTCATCACAATTTTTACAAGCATGTTCTCTTAGAGAGTTGTGAAAGGAATCCGGAATGCAGCGTTTAGTTTCATTGAAGTACACGCAAGCCGGATTGTTTTCTTGCTTTATGGATGAACAGATGTTGCCGATGGCTTGAATTGATGCTGGTTCTCTGTGATTCGCGATTTGTATCTCTCCTTGTTGCGTTGCTCCTTTTCTTGGCCCGGTTGCTATGATGCTATACTCTTCATAGCTCAGACTTTCAATGCTTGGCTGAGTCTTTTCTTTGATCACCTCTGCTCCTAGCTATAGCGATTTGTCTCTCTCCCTCGCCCATTCCTCTTTCATCGTCAAACCTTTCATAGTGTTCAAGGAAGTCGAGGAGATGAACATGGTCTTCTTCGGCCAAGACAAGATGATGATGATGATGGGCAGCAAGGTCCAAATCCAAAAGCCTACATTTGCCAGTCCTCAGAGCTTCGATCAAGCTCTCTACAGCAGCCAGGCCTCAAAACCAGACACCTCAAATTGTCATTCCCTTTACAAATAGCCCCTGCCAACCTACTCTATCCTTTATTTTCGCGGGAGATTTGCCACACCGCAAAGCCTTCCACTGGACAATTTCGACTCTCCAGACACTCTGCAAAGTATCTCCATTCATTGCGTCCTCCAATGCAATCCCTTAATGCAATGTTGCTTAAACGCAACTTCCTCCTGCTCCTCCTCCTATTTGCCTTCAACAAACATGTCACCTCTTCTGCCTCGCTATCTCTCAATGGGATGTTCTGAAAAACTATGGTCGAGATGCTACAGTCGGGACTCTCCAACGTTCTGCATATCGCATCCCACCAATCTATCGGATCCCTCGTGCCTTCAACCCCTAATGTTTTGAGGCTACAAGGTTGGCTAGTCGCCATCTTCAAACCTCGCCCTCCCTTCACTACTCACCGCTCACTACCTCATAGATGCATAGCTCATAGCTGCTCTGTTGTTGCTTCTCTGAACTTCCCCTTAGATAGGCGCCTAGCTATTGCAAGGAATGCTTGGCTACTCCTTAATGCTGCTAGTCAGAACTTCTTGCTAATCGCCTTGGTTGCCACTCTACTCCCTCTTGCTAGCTATTCTGCTTAAATGAATGCTTGGTTGTTACTCTTTGCTTGCCCTTTGCTATTCGCTAGTCTGCTATTGTCGTCTGTTCCCATCTGTATAATCACCTTTCTCTACGGGGTTCCCATCTAGTCCGCCTCTGCGGGTTAGTGAACAGAAAATAAAAGAAAACTGACCTTGTGAGTCTCTCTGTCCCTCTATTCTGCCAGCGGAATAGGGGATTTGAATAGTGCCACTTGCCTCCTTCAAGGACGTTGAAGGTCAGTTGGTGAAAGGAATCTGGTTGTGGAGAGTGAGCTACGGGTAGTGGATGTGATTTGTTCACAGAGTTGGAGCCTTGGATGTTGTCCGGGCCTTGATTTGTTGAAGCCACTAGAGGCTTGTATGGATGCTCCTTTCTTGAAGATGGCTGACTGCACGTTTGAAGAGTTGGGAGCTCTAGCATGCTTTTGATAGGGTCTCTGGTCTTGAAGGTATGCAGCACTGGAGAGGAGATAGAGAGTCTTCCATTTTGGGTTGAAACAGCTTTTCACTGAATCTATCCCCCTTATTAAGAAACCTCCTAATGTCACTCTCCCCCTATTCTGTCGACGGAATAGGGGATTGTATAGATTTTGGATTGCACTTGATAGGAATCGTATAGTTTATTGAATGCATTTGATAAATTAAAACGTTTTTTCAATGAAAGGAATACATCTTTTGATGAAATGAATTTAAGAGAATGGAGACTGTTAGGTCCCTTTCTGCCATTAGTATCCTTGGATCTCAAGCATCCAAGCATCTAGAAGATCACTTGGAAGCTATGTCAAAGCTTCAAGTTGATGTATTAGGGGATTGCCATGATTTTGAAGAATATTAAAGATCACTTGCATCTCAATCATCCAAGAATATTGAAGAATACTTCAAGCTCATTGTATCTTAAGCATGCGAGAATATTGAAGATCACATGAAAGCTTCAAGTTTATGGCCTCCCTACCCTATTCCGTCGGCGGAATAGAGGAAGAGGCAACACTATATCACTTGGAGGCTACATCACATCTAGCTAGTGCATCTGTAATGTCCAACCGGGCTTCAAGTTGATGGCCTCCTTTCGCTATTCTGCTAGCAAAAGAAGGGAGAGGCAACATTATTTTAGTATTCTTGCTTTCTTACACAACACTTTGTAATGAATGTGCCCTCTCTACTATGCAAACACTATGCATCCTTGATGCCTTCCCCACCCTATTCCGCTGGCGAAATAGGGGAAAGACTTCATTATGATATGGGAGAGACCTTGTATCTCTAACATCCAAGCATGTTGAAGATCACTTGGATGGTCATTCTTGGTGTATCATTCTTAGTGTATCAGCCACATGGATATGTGCAAGTATATTCTTTTGTAGACATCTACAACTAGATGTAGACTGTTGTAACTTCCCATTGCTTCAAATGCTCCAACTTTAAACTCTTTACTTTCATAATTCTCTACTTGCTATGTCAATAGTTATTCCTAACTTTACTTCAATCACTATATACAAGTTGTCATTTTGCATATTGGAGATTTGAATTTTTGGGGGGAATGGGACAAAGGTCCTAGCTCCTTAGGAATTTCTCCTTTTGGGTGGAATAGGGGGATTGTGGATTAGTTTTTTCTCACACTAAGGTTTCTCTTTGATGTTCTTATGCTCCTATGTCAATACATGTTCATGACTTTCTTGAATCTCTCTTTGCAGAGTGTTGGTTGGAATATTGAAAACTGAATTGTTTGTGGTATCATCCCAAGCTCCAAGATCACCAGGTATTTCTCTTTTGGTCAGTTGTATTCTTTGATTCATTGTTCATCCAATGGCTTGCTTTTCCTCAAAGTACAATAAAAAATGAATGGTGGCTGAGATCTAATATCCAATTTTCTTTTATGTATGCTAGAAGTCATGACTAGGTTAGGAAAGAGAAAATCTCCAATAGGTGGACAGGCTGGTGGTAAGAAGAAAAAGACTGCAAAAAAGAAAGAGTAAGCACCAACAATACCATCCCCCACATCTGCTGACACACAACCCAAATCTCCAAATGCAAAGGAGGTTGAAGAGATGTCGGTGGAGAAAGAGTCTGCTAGCAAGAAGGATAGTGGAAAGGCTAAGGTTGATACAGAAGGTGATGAATTTGTCCTTGAATCAATGGATAGTAATGTTGGAAGTGATTTTCTTGAGTCCATAACTGTCAATAGAGGAATGGTACCTTCCCATATCCCTTTGTGTAGATTACTTATCAACCCTAAGATGAGACAACTTAGGAATGACCTCTCCATTCTCAAGAGAGCATTTGAGATGGAGGGATATGTCCCCACAAAGGGGTCCTTTATTATTTCAGTTGGGATGTCTGATGGGACAACCAAAGAGGTGGATGATGAGATAAGAGCTTCATGAGATTAGTATTGGCATGCTGTGAATGATGAGTTTGAGCATGAGCTTCAATAGACTTCTGCATGGAAATTCTTGTCCTGTAAGATGTTATATGTGTGGGAGGGAAACCATTGAATTGCCTTATGGATGGAGAGCATTAGGGAGGTCTTTGTTAATAACAAGGCAAGGCATATCAAGATTCATGCACATATTATAGCTCCAGAGCCTAACAATGAGTTGAGGTTGATTGCAGCTTTACAAAGGTTTAACTTGTGAGTATCATCTTTCTTTCTTTCACTAGTTGTTTCAAAAACATATTTCTATTTTCAACTTTAATGCTAAAATAGATTCCATTGTCCAGATTGAATGAGGAGGCAATTGTCCCAACAAATCTTAGAGATTACTTGTATCATACAAGTACACTTGTTAATTGTGATGCACAAGTATTTCTAGAGGATTTCACGGAAGAAGAAAAGAAAAATATTGAGGTTGTACGACAAAAGGAGATTGGTCAAGGAAGAAGGGTTTGGTATCCCCTCATACAGGCTATTCTTGGTCGCATGGTTTATGCTGTGAGTTCTTATACTTTCTAACTCATGCTTTCTTTCCTTCTACTTTTGCCTCATCACTTCCTCTATATAGTTTGAATTATAGCTTTGCTGCATACTTTCTTTTGTAGGGCGTGGAAATCTGATTTTGAAGCAGCTTGTAAGAAGCTGCCTCCTAGAATGGATAAAGATGAAAGAGTTGTTAAAATACCTGGTATTAAAAGAACAGTCACTCAAACATACAGGAGAAAGGTGCACAGGGTGAGCGTGCATTTCCCTTTGTTTAGTATTACTATGCATTGCTTTCAAAAGTCATGCTGAATTTCTTATGTGTGGTTTTCATAGATTTTGTCAATAATAAATCCTGCACATGGCAAAGATTGGTTTCACAAATTATGGTCCTTGCCATATGAAGACACAATCGCTAAAATTACACTAGACAAGTTGTATCAAGTGGCCATTGCTTCTTGCAACAAGACTAGGCAACTTTCATTATTGTCTTTACTTGGGTCTGATTTGAATTTGAAGAATAGTTATGGAATGCCATCAAGTGACCATGCCTTCATCGGGTGGCTTGCAAAGGAAGTTTTTATGGACCAAGTTCTTGAAGAGTGTCACAGGTTGTTGTCACAGGTTCAGGCTTCCTTTGTTGGTGTTTCTCCTTTGGAGTTGCTAGAGCATCCTACACTATGCAAATATTTTGAGGATATTGTGGCAAGACATCGGAGTGATTTGTATGATCCTTTTCCATCCTTCATGTCTTTGGCTACTGTGCCTGCAAAATAGGTTGACCTTGTGAATGCAAGCAGAAGAGTTGTTTTTAGGCAAGTATTCATCTTTCATTGCCTAATTGTTAAATTTCTATTTCATAGTGTTCTTATGCTTTCAACTGCCTGGGTTTTGAATAGGTTTATTCTTCATTTGCTGGAAACAAAAAAGATACAGACCATTCCATCTATTTGCAAGGCATGGACAATGCTCAATCCTCCTACATATTACATGTACACACATAAAGTCTTTCGTGAGGACATGACTGTAAAAGGAACTATAAGGCTTTCAGAGTGGGAGAGAAAGCATTGTCCATGGTGGATAGAGATGAGTAGTGGAAAGTGTGTGGAGGAGGAGGCATTAATGCTAGAGAGGTATATTTTTCATGTTGGTTATTTATGTGCCTCTTGTTCTTAACTAGTTTTTTGTGATTGACTTGCTCCATGGGTTTCTTGATAAGGCATTCGAAAGGTCAATGTAAATCTGATTCTGAATCCTCTAGAGTCATGATGGAGGAGCAGCGTAAAAATCTAGAGGAGCAATAAAAGATGTTGGTGGAGAAACAAAAGGAAAATATAGGGAATCTTGATCTTGCAAAGCCAGAGAGAAGGAAGAATACCAACTTGGATGGAGATGGTAAGCTAAAACATCTTTGTTGAAGTTTTCCAATTCCTTTTAGTCTAGTATTATCATTTGATATGCATTATGTTTGCAGATACTCCGAAAGTTGATGAATTTGGGATAGTGAGAAAGCCTTTCTTCATTGAATTTATTTGGCTTTCACTGTCTTTTTTACCACGTTGGAAACATCCCCTCATATCTAGGAGTTAGGTAAAGGTATGGGAGTTTGACTATATCAAATTGGGCAAAGAGATAATGCAATCATAGCTTGCAGATGGATATCAAGAATTACACGATTTTTTGCACTTCTACACCAAGGGAAGAAACAAAACTCTAAACAATGCACATGGAGTGTGGACTGTTGCATTGTGGATTCTTCAGGGTATGCTTCAGGTGGTGAAGGAGAGGTTCCACCTTGGAATGTTATCACAGAAGATCATATCTCCTCTTCCTTGGCCATTGCTGCAGCTGTGATGGATGACAATGGGTGGACTTTGGTTTTTTGTTCTCCATCTACTCTGCCTACTGTGGAGCGCTATGCAGTAAGATTAAAAATGGAGGTGGCTTGCAGCTAAATTTATTTGTGTTGAACACTTCATGAAGTCTTGCAGGTTACAGGCTACGGTCTGAGATTCTGGTACATATTGTTTTGTTTCAAGCAGATGGATAGTACAAAGCATGGAACCTCAAGGCATTTAAGACACACTTGGGATTGGTGTGAAGGTGAGTCTTCAGATGCATGTTTGCTTCTACTTCTGTATCATAAATCACATGGAAATTGACTCATGCTTTTTTGAGTAGTCTTATGTTTTCCATGCTATGGCTATAAGGAGGATAGGACAAGACCCACATTTAACATGCAATGAGCAAAGGGTGTGGCTTCATGATGAGGATGAGTTTAGATGGCAACTTGCTTCCACATTACTTGCCTTCAGTCCATCGTTCCAAAAGAGTTGGCAAGGGAGGTGCATGGCGTGGATCTCTTGAGAAGAGTCGTGCATTCATACTTATGTTCTTGGAGATTTTGTGTCCTCCAAATGGTTCCATTCTTGAGATGGGGACAGGGACAGGACCAGGATTGAGGGTTGCACTCCACTCTGGTCGCCCTTGCTTGACAATAGACAATGACCCAGAGATATGTACTGGACTACTTCCAAGAGTGGTGGATGTTATTTATGCAGGTGTGGGATCGTCTACACAGTAGCATATGCTCATGGATGTCGATGCTGAGGAGGAAGAAATCAATGTTGCTATGCCATTGGACTAGTGAGTAAACAATGTTGTTCTTTATTTTGAATGAATACCTTTCATTTATGCATGTAAGGGAGTTCTAGAGTTTCATTTTGAAGTGAATTGCCAACTTAGGCAAAGAGTATGGCCATGCACATGGAAAGGAACGACAAATCATATAACTATGAGTTGAGGGAGAAGAGGAGACGACAGACTTTATTTGTCGATGACTCCGCCGATGAGAATTAGTTTATGGTTATACTTTATGGTCTACTAGACATTGGTGCTATCTCACATACACGATATTTATTTTTGTCTATCGTTTTGATTCTAAAATTTTCCGACATTATGCGTATGAGACAATAGTTTGGAAAACTTTTTTTTGGTGTACTCTAGCTTATTAATGCGCAAGTAAGATCTACATTGGAGGTACAGATTGTTTTGGCTTTTGGAAACAATCTTGAGCTTCTATTTTGTTGGTTGGCATTATTATTTAATGTAAGATTCTATGATATGCATTCCTTTTCCTTCATACGTTGTCACTCTTACTTGTTATATTACCTGCATCTGGTAAACTTGTTGCATGTGGTTTGTAAAATATCACTTGGTAGCTTACATATAGATGAGCAAGCTGAAGTGCACACGTACATTTATTGGTCGGATTGGTTCATTGAAATTCAAAATTTAAATTACGCTTGTGGGTTATAATTTTTAGTGTGGAATCCTGGATTCATGATCTGGATTTAATGTTTTTTCAGTTAGGAATATATTGGGCAAAACTTCCACATCTAGTAAAAGTTTTATGCAATATGTTCAGACCTTGTTCATGGATGGAATCACATACATGAGTGGCCAACTTAGAGAAACAATATACTTTGGGTGTGAGGAGAATAGAGAAAAAAAATAAAGAATTTAAACATATGAATGTTCCGAAAGTTAATGTATCATTCTAGGGGGGTTGCAAACGACCTTGACCTATTTTAACATTTTCTTTAAATACTATACATGAAAAGTGTGTACTATTAGAATTGAATAAATATAGTTGGTATTTAACATATGCCACCATAATAGTGTTCCAATATGATTCCTTTCAAAATGAATATACATTAAAAAATTTGGCAAAAAGGCTTGCTCAGACTTCTCCGCTCGTGGTTTTCTGCTCGGATACATGTAAAACCTGATAATCGGCATGTTCCAAGCAGCCTTAGGATTAGAAATCTTAGAAGAAGTCGAAGCAGCACGCGTAGCGGTGAAGCGAAAAGAGAACGATCGGAGACATCATGTGTCCATGAAAGATTTTAAGAATATCTTTCATGGCTTGAGGAGAAGGAGCATCAATATTAAGGATATAGCCAGGGAAAGCTTATGCTGCAAGCGCCGCTGCAGATTGGGTTGTTCATCAAGGTCGCCATCCATGAATCTGGAACATTCAAGTATGTATTCCTCTGATTTGCCTTGCGATATTACTTCCCATTGGTCGAGATGTTGAACAGTAGTGAAGAAACCTTTAAGTTGGCATTGCTGAGTGTTACGGGGCTTCTCTATATAGGCTTTGGCGAAATGACCTTTCTTACCAAAATGAAGCAGCTAGATGCCTTACTAGCTTGGAAAGGACGTCGGCGTAGGAATCTTTGAGGACACTTGAAATAGCGTTTGCGAGCGAAGATGTCTTAGTTTGGGATAGCCATGAACACCTTGAATGGCAAGATCGAGAGTGTCAGTATTTTCATGAAGAGGACTTGGCCGGGTGACAAAATTGCTTCTGGCCAACAAATTGTTCACAGACAGCAGAGGCAATGCCAATCTTCTTAAGCTTCTTGCGAAGCATTTGCTCCATACATTGGCGCCTGATGTAAACCTGTACCATTTGGAAAAGATTATCAAACGTGAAGTCGGCTACTGTTTTGTGGACCTCTTGAGGCACATTGTTAATATTGACGATTTTCGTCTATGCTTCAAGGAGAGCCATAACAGCCTCACCAAGTCGATGAGAAAGACTGTAAAGGTAAGGACCCTTGGCCAAAGTGTCTGAGAAGAGACCAGCACGATAGACTAATTGTTGTACATGTGCATTATACAACTCAAGCTGGAATAAATCACAAAGCTTCAAAGCAGAATATTCATTAGATGCCTGTGCACAATCATCAGTGAAGGTCGGCAAAAACTGATTGGAGATCGCTGCAATCAAAGCATTAAGAGCATTGGGTTGATGGTTACCATCTAAATTAGAGAAGATCTGCTCTTTAGACTCATCCAAAAGGAATTCCCACCAATTACCAATAACACTAGTGAAGCCCTTAGTAGTTTCAACTGCGGCATCATGGGGGTTCCATCTGTACACTGTGATGAGAGACATCATGTGCCCATAAAAGATTTTAAGAATATCTTTCAAGGCTTGAGGAGAAACAGCATCAATATTAAGGATATAGCCAGGGAAAGAGTTATGCTACAAGCGCCGCTGTAGATCGTTCGGGCTATTCGTCAAGGTCACTGTCCATGAAATGAGTTTGCAACTCGGCGCACATGAACTAAGAGCCAGGGGCATCATGAAATATAGTGTGACATCAACGCCACGATTGCTGCAATTGCTGTTGCTGTTTTGGTGGTGCTGGTGCTGGATCTTCGTCCATTGGTTTGACCTTTGCTCCTTGGTTCATATAGAGCACATTGGGGAGATCAACAGAGGAGGAAACCTCAGATTGGGGTGATTGCGGAGGTGATGGCGGGAGCTAAGGAGGAGAAAAAGGCTTGAGATCAGCTTGTGGCGGAGGAGCAGGAAGGACTTCAAAAGGGTCACGGGGAGCAGTATTTGCAAAATGGGTAGGATTAGTCCACTCATGTCTGTGGCCCGAATGCCATGTGTTATCATACAAGTGTGAGGATTCTGTAACAGGATGGATAGACTGTGAAGCATAAGGAGGGGTAGGACTAGTCGAAAGTGGAGTAGTTGGAAGCATACAGACAGCGTGAGGAGGAAATGGCCAAAGCATAAGACTAGGTGCTCTAGGTGGAGTAAAAGAGTCATTGATAGGACTGGCGGACTTAGGTGGTAAAGAAGGAGGACATGATTTATATATAGAAGCATGTACAGTAGAGACTGGACCTTGGTGCAGCTGTTGGAGCTCATCAAGCACAGTATAAATATTTTGCTCTAATTTGCCAACAATAAGTTGGAGGTCGTACAGTGCGGAATAGCAAGCATCTAAACATACCTGTGTAGCCAGATTATGTGAGTTACACTAATTTAGTTGTTGTTGCTCAACAGGCATTTTCTCATCGTCCTTTTGGGTCAATTAATGCATAAGGAGCATGCACTGACTTGAGTGTGCCATCCTTGGATGTAGCTTGAAAACCAGTAGAGTAGGGCCGTTGTACCAGACGCACCATATTCATGGGATGAAGGCGTTTAGAAGAAGTGATATTCCTGTAATTCATATGGTGATGTGCTAGGAGATTAACCACAGTAGTGTGCTTATCTTGGAGAGTAGCATCAGAAGGGAAATGAGCAGCACTTGTAGACAATACCCAGTCATGAACTGCATCAACTTTCTCAGGTGGCAGATTGTGGGCAGAAGTAGTTGCTTCAGAGTTGAAGTCAGGGACATCATCAGGAGCTCTTGCAATGGACGCATGTGAAGAAGATGGGAAAGACAATTGCACCACATGTTTATCATGCTCTTGAGGGGAGCGAAGCTTGATGACGGAGTTGGAAGGAGCATCTTCAATCTAGAATGGAGTTGTGAAGAAGCTTCTTCAAGAACATTCTGGTATTCCATTTCCCACTCAACACGCATGGGAAGAGAATCAAACTTGAAGGAGTGATGTCTACATTAGTTTTGCCATAGAGAATACATTCGTCTTTTGTATTGATGGACATGGAATAGGATTGATAGTAGAGACAAGATAGTTTACAGACCGGACATGAATAGCACAGTACTCAGAATGGGGTTTCATAGACAGATCCTTAACTTGGACATACAAATGGAGTGTAGTAGACAGATGCGGATTAGCTAAAGACATTTTTAAGTTCGGATATACAATGGTATGCATAGGTTCACGGTTCAGATTACCGTGAACTAAACCAATACAAGCATCCTTAAGACATAGATGGCGAGTATCTACAAGACTTGCCATACATGTGGCATTGATACCCATACGGAACAGAGGTTCTATAGCTAGAACAAAGCAACTGGTTTAGGGTTTAGGGTTTAGGGTTCACGCATCATCCATAAAGCCTAAACCCTAAACCCTAAACACTTGCAAACCGATTTAGGGTTTAGGGTTTAGGGTCTAGGGTCTAGCTACGATCTCCAGCTTGTAGTTGGAAAGCTAGATGCATATATTCATACTATATTAGATGAGCTATAGCAACTACAAATAGGTGATGCATCTTTTGTACAGAACTGTGTTTATAAATCTTTTCCTCCTTCTTTGCCACCTTCTCAGTCAGTTTGATTAATGATTTCTTTAGTCCTCCTAAAGCTCCTAGTCTGATGCTCTGGCCACTTCTGCCTCAGCCTACTTACATCCCCCCTGTTAATCCTCCACCTGTCGAGACTCTCCAAATGAGAACTGGGGCAAATCTGAATGGTGAGAGCAAGGCGGAAGTTAATTTAAACAGAGTGGGAGCAGGAACCGATGAGGATACGAGGGCAAATCGGAATGGTGAGAGCAGGGCAAAAGTTAATTTAAATGGAGTGGGAGAGAGAACCGATGAGGATACTGAGAGGAAGAGAGAACACAAAGTCTGGAGAGGAGGCGTGAACGTGAAGCAAACATAAATGGGAAAGAGGGTAGGAGGAGATGTGCACAAGAGTGGGGCAGAGCGATTGGAAGAATAGAACAATTTGTAAGAGATGGTGAAGGGATAGAAAGGAGCAAGCATAAAGGAGACAAACTGAAAGTTGAAGGGCAAAGAGAACAAGGGACTAGGAGGCAAGGTTGCAGGGAAGCTGGAAGTATATTGCTCAAGACTTCAGAATACAAGTTCTTGCAGACAAGCTCTGCCTTCTAATGAGCCAAGGGCACTCTTATATAGAAGGGGCCTGAGTGTGAAGATAGTGAGAGAGAAGGAAGGAGTCTCACTTGCGGTTTTCTCTCATACACAATGGGGGAATACACACAAAGGTGGAGGCTGAAGACAGTTTTCCTCTTCTTAGTTGTGAAAGCCAAAAGAACTCTAGTACAAAGAAATAGAAGAACCCTATATGTGGGTCTCAAACCAAACTTAGCTAACTAAGGTGGCATACTAACTGAGCCACGAACTAGAGTACATAAGGATAGCTGTCATCCAGCTATTATTCATGGGCGGTGTACCAACCGCATCTACAGCTAACAAGTCGGTGACATAAATGCACAACGGTCACCTTGGCATATCACGAGTGGAGCTCGATATCTCAACATTGAGTGGCTATCAACATCCCACTACCTAGTGGAGGACCAGCTGTGTCCCACTTCCTTTGTGCAGGAATCTTTGTACAGTAGAAAGTGCTATGTACAGTGAAAGGTGAAAAGATAAAAAGGTGGTGGTCTTCCTTGAGACATCGGGCAGTGTCTAATCACCGAAGGAATATATGTACAATTAAGTGTCATGGTGAAGGTCTTATCCAGAACAGTGGACAATGTCTAGTCACCATGACAAAATAGGGGATTTATCCTTATCTGGGTCCATTCCCTATGGGAAGGAGGAGTCTACCATTCCGGGCCTGCTAGTAGGGTGCACCTTCTCTTGAGAGCATGTCAGGAAGGACGTTAGTGCTACCTTTCTTCCATTTGACTAAGAAATCGTACATAGTGAAGAATTCTTGCCATCTGGCAAGAATACCACAACCAATTTGTTTATCTATGCGTCGGGTGCAGAAAGTCTTGAAGTTGTCAGTACGGACAATGAACTCCTTATTGATGATGAAGAGCTCAAGTTTCTGAATGGCTCATTTGATAGCGAGAATCTCCTTTTCTATAAAATGATGATTTCGTTTTGCACCCTGAAATGTACTAGAGCAGTAAGCACCTATTAAGAGGCTTATAGTTGATGACTAGCCTCTTCTTGCCTCTCTTTTGTTCTGAATGCTTATTCACATAGAAGGCTGTAGTGGCCCATTTGGAGCGAGAGTGTGATATCAAACCCATGTCAAGAAGCTCTTGAATTTCTTGTTTACAAAGCACTCGGTCTTCTTAGGTAAAGCCATAGGGACTTTCTTTGAATGACTTCGAGCCGGGAGAGACACCTGGTGCTGGAAAATGTGCTTGAATGCTAATGGGGAGTCACTACTACAGTCTTGAACAAATCTCTACTGCATTCCATACAATGAAGACAGAAGGAGAAGAGTATGCTTTGAAGATCTGAGACTTTTCCATTCTTCATCCTGAATGAGACTATTATTCGGCGATGGGGTTATTCTTACCAGGAACATACTCAATCATGTCTCCGAACTAATGGAAGATTTCACAATATAAGCATCCAGTTCAGATCCTTGTAAGGGACGTTGTGCATCATTTAGCAGAGGACTGAAGGGATCAGAAAGAGTAGGCAAAGGCATTGGAGAAGGTTCATACTCTGGAGGCGGATTGACGTACTCTAGAGAGAAGGGGGATAAACATTAGTGGATCTGCCTCAAGGGGTTTAAGTACCCTTTTCAAATGTTCACGTGCAGGAAGGCGAACCAGGGTCCCCTTGATTGTCAAAACCATTTCATTTGCAAAAAATCCAAATGGAAGATGACGATTTAGAAAATCAATTCTAATTACAAGATCAACACCTTGTGATTCCAATTGGTAGAAATCAATTGCAGTGGAATGGCCGGCCAAAGAGATGATGATGTTGGAGGCAAACCTTTTGCATGCAATAATCCCACCACCCATTGTGGATCCATGCATCTGGTCATGGGAGTCGAGTTTCTGCTAGCATTTCTAGGGAAGAGCACGGTATTTGCATATATTGAAACCTGAACCAGTATCTACAAGAGAAATGAGGGAGTAAGGAGAAATACCCTCAGGTTGGAACTGCACACTGATCAGCCAGGTCTTCATAGGATTGCAGACAGTTGGAGTTGGCTAGGTAAAGAAGTCATGCAGAGAGAGGACACTTGTAGATGAAGGAATGTCAGTAGCAAGGGAGTATAACTTACATTGTGTGAGATGTTTACCCACTTTGCAATCAAGAGAGTCGATGGAGGTTTGGACCTTTGTACAATTATTAGTGATAAGCTTGAGATGCATGCACAGACCGTCAATACTGATGCCAAGACTCTCGAATTGGTCATAACATGTAGGGCATCGTGAAGCCGAATTGCTAGAAGGTTGAAGAGGAGGAGCCGGAGCAGAGAGTGTGGTTATAAGAGTTTGCTAGAAAGGAGGAGGAAGATGACTGGTAGATGGAGTGGAGGTATGAACAGAATCAGGCAGTCGAAAAACAGAGGGACCAGAGTATTGGCTAGCTGGAGGAAAGCGGTAAATAGGAGAGGCCAAAGAAGAGTTAGACAGTTCTTTAGAGGTCTCGAAGTCACGAGTGTGAAAGCTTATGTTAAAGCCTTGTCCTCTAGTTTTACCATGTTCGGAACTGTGGTCGACAGCTAGTGCATATACCTCAGGAAGAGGTGACTCTTCAGGGGTGTCGCTTGAACTGCTAGAGGATATTTTAATATCAACATGAAAGGGGCCTGGTGGATGAGGATAGTTCATCAGACTATATACATTTGGATCATCCTCATCTGATCTAACTGCACAAGAGTAATCTTAGGAGTAGTCATACGAATCATGAAACTGGCAATGTAAACACTGAGGAGTGTCGGATTCTGAGCATTCTAGAATAGACTCATCATAGTTGCCTTGTGAAACTACTTTCCATTGCTCAAGGTGAGCTACCATAGAAAAGAAGCCTTTTAATTGGCATTGTTGGGGATTGCGAGGCTTCTCTGTACAATCCCTAGCAAAGTGTCCTTTACATAGATAAAACAACCGAACGATTTACTGGCTTTGAAAGGATGCTGTGTTTGCTGAGAAAGCATTGTGGTTGCCGACAGTAGCACCTACGCCACTGAAGCTTGCAGAGCTTGGGAAATGTCGTGGAGCTGCAAGAACATTTGGAATGGCGGGATTCAGAATGTCGAGAATGCCGGGAGGCACACGAATAAGACTTTGGAGGAGGACAAAAATTTTGGTGCCCCACAAATTGTTCGCAGATGGTAGGGGAAGTAATACCAATTTGCTTCAGCTTCTTGCAAAGCGTATACTCTGTACATTGTCGCTTGATATATACCTGCATCATCTGGAAATTAGCAAACGTAAAGTCTACTACGGTCTTCTGTATCTCTTGTGGCTTATTATCAATATTCACAATTTTAGTCTGAGCCTCGAAGAGTGTCATGACTACTTCACCAAGACGATGAAGAAGACTGTACAAATAGTTACATTTAGCAGAGGTGTCAGAGAAGATCCCTACGCGATAGACCAATTGCTATACATGAGCATTGTATGCTTCGAGCTGGAACAAATCGTAGAGCTTAAGGGTAGAGAAATCATTGGACGCTTGGGCCCGATCACAAGTGAAGGTCGGAAGGAACAACACCTATTTCATTAATATGGACTAGTGCACTGTCCAAATTCATTTTGTGAGATAATTTTGGATTAAGCATTAAAAAAAAAGAGGCTCTTATTAAAAAAAACTTTGAGTCAAAAAGTAAGATTTTAAAAAATCAAATTAGAAAAAATGACGTGACATGTTATTAAAACTAGAGTACATTAAAAAAAGAGGACTTCATGTTGTTAAAAGAGACAGAAAGTAAGATTTTAAAAAATCAAATTAGAAAAAAAACTAGAGTACATTTAAAAAACTAGAGTACATTTAAAAAAAAGAATGACACATTTGTACAAGAAGTAGATCATATAACTCAAAGCCATATGGTGTTAAAAAACACCTTCCATTAGCTCAGCCTAGAAGATGTCATCTTTGTCTCTCTTGTCTATTACAACTTTACATTAGAGAACTAAAAATTCTTTGTGGAACTGTAGTTTCATTTCTTGTCTATTACAGTTACTTTAGAAAACACATAAGTCTATGGAATTAAATTTCACAGTTACTTTAAATTTCTATGGAATTAAATTTCCATCACTTGACTATTAAGTCATTAGAGAGAGCATATGTCCTCAAAAGTGCCTACTATGGCATTGGCTTCATGAAAACAAGCAGACTTTAAACTTGCAGGCCATGCGTAACCAGGGTTGGCATCGCAAATCTCCTCACAATTTGTTTCGAATCTTTCGTCGACTTGTAAGCATTCAACAACTCTTCTTTTCTCTCTTGGCTTTCCTCATCTTCACCATTTTTTTCAATACAACTTCTAGCCACCGCCATATCCTGTACGAAAATTTAACTCGTTAGCATAAGAAGTACGTGATTAAAAGAAGTGAAAAAGAAAGCTAAGGATATTCACATCTTCTGCTGAGTTCAAATCAAGCAGCCATGTGCGTAACATATCCTCCTCGAATGATTTTCCCTTCATTGGTCCATACGAAAGAGATCTAAGACAGAATTTGAGTTCAGTAAATGAAGTCGGGTAGTAACTAGTCATTGTCTTAGAGGGAAAGTGGGAGAAGGAGAGTGAGGGAGCGATAGCGAGGGATGCACAGTGAGCTGCCCCTCCTTCAAGAGTGATAGAAAGTGAGCGAAGATGTAAAGTGAAAGACGAATAGAAGTTAATCAGAAGGACTAGGATGTAAGAAATAAGAGAGTGTTTGTGGAAGGACTGTGATGGAAGAATACAAGTGCACTAAGGCACGATGTGTTCGCTATGATAAGGATAAGGGTTGGAATAAAGTGAGAGAAGCATTGGAAATGCTCTACTTTAAGTGAATGGAGACTGTCCAACTGAATAAAATTTTGTAGAGCATTGGGAATGTTGTACTTTAAGTGAGTGGAGCATTGGGAATTGATACTTTGCCATGAAATATATTACAAATATTACATCATCACATATTCATATCAAAATTCTCATCACAGAAGGTTATATTTTCTAATAATCACATCATCACACATTCATATCATAAAATTGTGTGCATGAAATAAATATATAAATATCATGACTAAATGCCACTTAAGTAATAAGTCACAAATTGGTGTATAATCAACAAAAACTACATCATGATTCATACATTGTAACAAATAAATGTCAACCATAATATTCATGGAATAAACAACATCATGAGAATATGCTCCTCATGCATATATACAAACACAACATCATACATGCATCACAACTCTTCTGATGCTTTAGTGGAGACTGTGGCAACTCTTCTTATGCTTCTAATGGAGGCTGTGGTGCTCTAGATGTACACTCAGTCTCTACTTCTTCTGTAGTATGTAGTGCTTTTGGAGTAGACTCAGTATCCTCTTCCTTAAATGCAAGCAGACGCTATGGCAACTCTTCTGATGCTTCCAGTGGAGGCTGTGGTGCTGTAGATGTACACTGAGTCTCTACTTCTTTTGTAGTGTGTAGTGCTTTCATAGTAGACTCAGTCTCCTCTTCCTTAAATGCAAGCTCTGATATTGCTTCAGTTGCACGTTGTATTCTAATGGCAGCAATTAGGTCTCGAATGATTTCAGCCCTAAACAATTGTATATCCTCCTCTGAATATTTGAGCTCCAAAGAGTCTTCCAATGAGACTTGTGGCTTAAGTGAGAAAATTTCTTTGAAAATCAACATGCAGTTATAGGCAACTCTCCACCCACAACTATGCCCATCATCCTGCTCTACTACTAAACGCTTTTGAAAGTCTAGCGAGTCTTTGTACTGTCCTGTTTCTCTGATAGCAGATACCAACTTCTCAATCGACCTGCTCATCATGACATATTAAAAAAACTTAGTGTGTCTATTACATAAGGTACATAATATAGAAGTAACAACAGATTAATAGAATACTTACGTTTGCACTTAGCCATGAAAGCCTGCAATCGAGTTAACAAACCAACAATAGTTGTCTTCAAGGTCCCAAACCACCAGACTCCAATGTTCCCTATACGAATAATTAAGAACCATTATTATTTAAGACAATGTTGCCAGTATAAGATGAAAATAAAGGTTGCCATGATACATCTCGTGATATGCCATAAATAGGACTCGCACGCCATGTAAATGTAAAGGCTATAACCATTTACAAACATTGGCTATCGTCTTTCTGCCATCGCTAAGTATAGGAGAAAGGAGAGAATCCAACATATACACACGGTTTTGTACGGCTCTACAAAATCGTGAGATAACTATACTGCACCAACAAATAAATAAATATTAGCTTATTAGATTTAATCAAAATATTGAATTATCAAGCAGAGAAAAAGTTTCTATCAAACCTGAGAATGGCCATCATAACGTTGTTATTGACCTCATTTGAAGCTCTAGAGAGGATTCAAATCTCCTCTCCCCTAAATTCAAGATACTAAGGTCGATGTTGAATCATAACCCTAACATTAAAAGAGCTTCCTAATTCTTCTAATGAAGCCATGTTTATAGAGTTGAGGTCTTCTATCCCCTTTGACTCTTTGACGGCATTCATTTCGCACTCCTCTGAGCCATTATCTATTTTCCTTGTGGGAGGGTCCATAATGTCGCCCTTAATGATTGCTCGAATGGTACATGTTATAAATGCATAGAGATGCAAATCCGTATATGTTGACAGTGTGGTGTCCTTTTGTATCTCAAAAATTTGGCCAAGTACCAAAAAGCAATTGTAGCCCACCCTCCATCCACAATTATAGATGTGGCTATCCTCTTGATGTGATACCTGACATGTTATATACTCTATTTGTTGTGCCAAGTCACATTGCTGCATTACTGTGTCGATAGCACCTACTAACTTTCGAGCCGATCTGCACATCAAAACATATAACAACAGTGAATATGTGCATTGCATATCAATCTACATGTCAAGAAGTGACAACAAGTGTAGTCTATACTTACTCTAACACAATGCCATGGACAGATGTCATTGAGTTGGCAAAGAAGCACTTCTTAGCAAAGATGTCCACGACTACCAGACTCCAATGTGAGCTGCATTATCAATAAAGAATAATTACTGTGTTTGAGATAATTCTAGCAAATGCAATAGAAAAAACAAGTAGGGTTTGATGCTTACTTCTCATAATATGCTGTAAAAATAACTCGTGCCTCATTCATAGGAAGGTGCTTCAACCACTTGCAAACATCCTCTATGGTTTCTTCTTTGTTGCTAAGCACTTTCAAAATAAGAGGATCGAGCATATATGAAACGCTTTGTATATTTTGCGGAAAATTTGCTATAACATTACTATATATTAAAAAAAAGTATTAGCTTCTTGGGTTTAATCAAAATAAGCAAAGTATAAAGCCAAGGAAAAGGCTGCATCAAACTTGAGGATGGTTGTAATGACTTTGACAATAACCTCTTTCTTAGGATTCAAGAGGATTAAAATCTCTTCTTCACCAAATTCAAAAAAATGAGGTGGTTGTCGAATTAACAACATAGCGGTGAATGAACTTCCAATCTGCTCCAATAGATTCATATTTTCATGACTCATCTTATTGAGAGAGTAGTCTACATCGTATTCTTCTTCACTTGCTATGTCTTCTACATCCTCCTTCTGCTATAAAAATATAAAGAAGTTATGCGATGTACACATCCCAAATAAAGGCTTAAACAAACAGATAAGGTTTCATACATGCTTTCATTAGAGTGAGTCTCTCCTCCTCTTGGAGCAAAAATTTAAAAAGTAAGGTTTCATACATGCTTTCATTAGAGTGAGTCTCTCCTCCTCTTGGAGGAAAAATTTAAAAAGTTATGAGATTTACACATCCCAAATAAAAATAAAGGTTTAAATAATCATAGAAGTATAAAGATAGCATGCTTTCATTAGACTCAGTCTCTTCTCCTCTTGGAGGAAAATATAAAAAAGTTATGAGATTTACACATCCCAATTAAAGGCTTGAACAAGCATACAAGTATAAAGTTAAGGTTTTATACATGCTGCAATGTAGTCATATTTTCAGGTTGTTTCCGAATGGTAGCAATTAGACGCTGAATACTCTCAGCCCAAAACACTAGCAGATTGGCTTCTGTATATGATTCCATTTTGACTGGTAACTCCAAATCAAAAATCTCTTTAAGAAACAACATGCAGTTGTAAGCAACTCTCCACCCATAGCTGTGCCCATCTTTTTGCTCCACTGGTAGACGTCGTTTGAATTCTACTTGGTCTTGTTGCTCTGTGGTTGTTCTGATAGCAGATACTAGCCGATATGCAGCACTGTCCATCATGACATATTAAATATATTAATATGTCATGATCATAAGATACAAAATAAGAAAGTAACAAAAATATTAAGAGAATAATTACCTTGGGGAGTTGGCATGATAGCCTTGCATTGAATTAACAAACCACAAATGGTTGACTTCAAGGTCCCAAGCGATCAGACTCCAATGTGAGCTACACGACCAGAATAAAAATGATTATTGTTTTACACAAACTTGCCAAAGAAATAGTAAAAATAAGGTTAGAGTTGATACTTACTCCTCATGATAAGGCATAAAGATGACTCGCACCCCATCTAAATTCAAAGGGCTTAACCAGGTACAAACATCTTCTATAGTCTTTTGAGGAGAGCTAAGAATAGAAGAAAGGAGAGCATCAAGCATGTAGACACGATTCTGCACTGCACTAGGAAGCTGAGAAATAACTACACTGCACCAAGAAATAAACAAACGTTAGCTCATAGAATTGATTTGCATTCTACACTAGGAAACTGATATATAACTACACTGTAAACAAATAAACAAATGTTAGCTCATTGAAGTAGCAATAAATAAACAAACGTTACCTGAGAATGGCCAGGATAACATTGTCATTAACCTCTTTTAAAGATTTGGAGAGGATTGAAACCTCCTCTCTACCAAAGCTCAAATACTGAGGTTCTCGTTTCAAAATGATCCTAACTTCAAATGAGCTCTCCATTTTATCCAATGCAGCTAAATTTGCAGAATGGGTCTCTGTCATAGCTTGTATTCTATGTTTGGGGTCATTCTGCTTTTCCATGGTGTCTTTAAAGCTCTTGTGCTCATGGGATTCTTCAATCAAATTTAGAGGTGGTTGCATTGCTGAAGTAGAAGGGAGTGCCTCCATATTGACTTCATCCATTTCTTCTCCCTCTATTGCCTGTAAACAAATATGAGAGATTAGATTCATTATCTTTAAATTTAAATCTTATTTAAAAAATTGTATTTAGTTGAGAAATAGAGAGTTCATACCGCTAAGTATTGTCATAGTGGCCTTTTTACATAACCCTGTGAGCCATAATTATCAAAGACGGCATCATTATCTTTGTCTTCATCCACCAACTTCTCTCTAAACAGGTCATGTAAGTCCATCTTTTCATCATCATCAATTGGGACATTATGATCTTCAAGGTAATCATCCATGTCATCAGTTTTCTTGTGCTCTATCTCTTTTTCATAGCCTATGGTTAGATCTGCTTGAAGCTAAAAATAAGCCATGAAATGCTTGTTTTCAATAATATTTATGGAGTTGCCTTTTGTGAGGAGATCCTCAAATAAATATCCCATCCTGCACAAGGTGACCTCCCAACGTGCCGATAGCAAATTCTCCATCATGGTAAGCAAGAGACTCCCACTTTTTGCAAGACTTCCATAGTTGTGTTATTGATAATGTATGGACCTGGGAATATCTTGCTCTTCTAGAATCAATCTCAAATTATTTGAATTCCCTCTTATGTTCTTTTATAAGGAGTGATCAGGGTTGGGACTCCGCATACACAAGAAGAATGATTCAAGAGATTGAATCGCTATGCCACATTCTGTCCTGCCTCTCTTTGCTGCATAAACACCACTATAGATCTTCAAATCTGATGAATATGCTCGCTCTAGAGTAACCTGCATGGCTTCTTTGTCTTTTTTATCAACAAAAATGACAATGTTGCAAATTGCCACTTTGCTAATGGTGGTATATACTATTCTATCAATGAAGTTATGGATATCATCGCTAGAAACTTCATTGATAAAGAATAGTTGTGGCTTATCCCATGCTGACTCATTCTTAAAGAAGTCATCTTCTGAGACTCCCCTGAAGTTCACAAGCTTTCCAGACTCTGCCGTAACCTCTACATTGAATTGAAAGCTTTGGTGCATATCTGTCGGCATCCTTATCTTGTTGATTAATCTTTCCACATATGCAACCACCTGTTGTGGGATTTTTTTTCTCATGTAAGAGGTTACTATTTCTGACCCATCTTCATTCTTTTTAATCCACCTATTTGCCCATAGCTTTACCTTGGGTGTTGACAAAGAAGCTATATGCTTCACCACATTATATTCAATGTTACAATGAGTAAGTGGAATTTGTATCTCTGACAACAAATACTTAATGGCACTATGCACTGCATCACGCCTCACCTGTACATTGATGCATTCTTTCATGCAGTGGTCTTTGTCTTTTTTTCCAAAAAACCATTCTTTCTTTAAAAATTTTTGTGCTGCCATGGATGCATACTTGTTAGGTAAGTACTTTATAGGCCTCCACATCCTTGCCATTAACTCCTTCTTATCCATTACCTTTGACTTTCCGGAGATAAACAAAGGAGCTTCATAGGTCAACTATCCACGCTCACAAGCAATGCATGTTTCAAGCATCTCATTGAACACTTCAATAGGACGAAATATGATAGAAGTGTAGTCGGCATATCTGTCCCTCACCACCTTGAGGCTTGTCATATTTTCTTCTTGCTCTTGAGTTCCCTTAGGCACAACTGCACTCAAAGAAGTATAGAAGTTCGTGAGTGTGTCGGCATCTGCTTTTGTGACCTTTCGCTTCAAATCAAGATTTGGAGAACCAAATGTTGTCCATATAACCCTTATCTTCTGTAAGACCTCTGATGTTGAGGATATCTTACGCTTTCCATGGACATAATGATTAAGTCTTTCGGACTCAATCAAATACTTGATCTCATGCTTGAATATATAGATTGTTGCAGGATAATAATGGAATGAACTTATGTTTGCAAATTGTTCTGAAGTGTCTTTTGACCTCCTTTGCTTCTTTTGCGATCTGATTACAAGCATATGCCCAATGTTGACCATCAATGGGTTGGAATGTGCAATGAAGGAGGAATTCCTTCTTTGCTTCCTTTAGCATATTCTCACCTTGTGCCTCTTCACCTTGTTCATGTGGAATATTTTTAAGAGTGTCTTTAAAGAATCGACTGAAGGTTTCCTCGAAATGTGTAGGCCCTGTAAATGTTACTTGATCCAGAAAGCTATTTTTGATTGGACAAAACATCATTGGGCGCAGGACCACATTGCTTGCCATAGGTTTCTTTCCATCTCTCAAAGCCTTATATATTTGCAGTGCATAGGATATATCAAGGCTTCGGCTATTAGTAAAGACAGCTACAGCTTCCACATCTTTGGCATTCAGAAACCACGTCCTTTGACCCCAGATATATCCCACATCATCATCTGTTACTGCTTCATTAAGACGCAGATTAAGATTTTTGATTGATGTGAGTTCATCCTAATCATCTTCAGCCTTAGGTTCTGAGTCTTCTTCATCTTTCCGTTTTTTATCCACATTATCTCTCTCTATAGTGGGACGATGCCTTTTTTTACTGCTTGGAACCGTGGCTCTTGCAGTACTAGCCTTTTGCATTTCACGTCGTGGTTTGCTAGCAAGAGCTTCTAGCATAACTGCAGTGGATCGACCTTGATCTTCTTCAATTTTTTTAAATTCCCGTGCACTCAAGGCTTGTGTTTCATCATCCTTAGTTACATCCACCATTTCTTGCTCTAGAAGTTTGCACTCATGTTCTACATGTTTGTGACAGGGTGCATGTTCTTCTTGTCCCTGCATCGAAGTCTGAGCTTTTTGATCTCCTTCATGTGAAGATCCTTGAATACGAGGAGCATATTGTGCATCCTGAAAGTACTCAAACATTATCTTTGCATGCATCCTTTTTGCCACCACACTAGGAAATTGCTCCCAAGTATATGCAAGAGCCTCCAATGCACTTTGCATCTCTAGAAACTTTGATGGTTGATGAGGAAGCATCACAAAGGTCTTTGAGTCTCTCCTTGACACAACAAAATGAAGACCGCCAACTTCAGGATTTGAACTCTTTGTGAAAATATCCATAAAAGTCTCTTTTGGCTCTATCATTATGCCTACTACAAGGCTTGAAGTCATATCTTTTTTGAAGAAAGTAGCATCCCATGGATCTTCAACATCATTGAACTCCCTTTTTGACATAAGTAGAAAGAGTCTCTTTTCCCTTTGATGAAGAAACCAAGCTCTTCTGCCCATGTGATATTGAGTCCACCTACCAAAGCCATTGGGGCTATATTCCTTTCCTTTCAAATTCAAAGTGACATAAGAGACCCATGCTCTAATCTCAGAGTCATTTAGGATAGCCCCCACATTAGTTGATTGCTCCATAATCCTACAAGAAAAGGTAATGAAGAATTTAGATACATACAAGTAAAGTACAATATACAACGCTTGATACAATAAATGTGGAAAATAGCCCAAAAGGCTTTACAAGGCTTCGTATGGCAATAAATGTGACCAATAGCGGAGAGGGCTTTACAAAGTATTTTATAGCAATAAATGTGGGAAATAACCTAGAAGGCTTTACAAGGCTTAAATATTTGTACAAATGTAAAAAAATTAGCCAATAAAGCTTTACAATGAAATAAAATGTCCTCTAGTGATAAAGCTTCAATCTTCGTGAAGACATGTAATCTGTCCATCCATTGATTTTCCCTCTAGTGATAAAGCTTCAATCTTCGTGATGACATGTAATCTGTCCATCCATTGATATCTGTGCACTGATACCTAACTGATGCAATCTACCCACTAAAAACTGTTCCACTGATATCCAGTTATGCAGCCCACTGATACTCGTTAAATAGTGAATGGTCGGGATGGTCGGGTTTATTACAAGGTGCTTCATATGACAGTAAATGTAAAAAATAGCCTAGAAGGCTTTACAAGGTTTTTTATGACAATAAATGAGCTTAAATATTTATACAAATGCAATAAAAATAACCAATAATCATCAAGCTCCAATATGTCCCATGACATGTAATATGTTCATTAATATATGTAATCTGTCCACTGATATCTGCTCATGCAATCTGCCCACTGATAAACTTCTTGGTAAATGGTAAAAGGTCTTATTTAATTGCATGTTATGAGTGTTAAACTGCATGTGAGCGAAGGGACTGACAATGATTAGAAACTAGTTAGAAAAATTTGAGCATGGCTTCGATTGGCAACTTGGAGAATTGTCTCTTCTCTAAGGCAATCTAAGCTATGCTAAACTATGCTAAACTAACCGTCGAAGCGAAGAAAAGCAATAAATAATTTCTTTTTCTGTGTTCATTTTAATGTGCTGGGGTTTAAGAGGCCTAAATATGCAAAAGAAGGGGTTTTGATGTAGAGGCTAAACCTGCATGTGAGAGAAATGAAGAACAAGTATCTAAAGAAAAGTTAACATTTTTCAATTTAAAAGATGAATATATATATAAATATTATCTCACCTTCAAAACAAACCATAAATTCACTCTTTTATAATTTTTTTAAAGTAAAATATAAAACATGTAAATATATAAAACTCTCTCTTTCCTCTGAACTTTCTCTCTCTCTCTCTCTCTCTGGACTCCTAATTCTCTCTGTAGCCATAGTCAAGACACCTCATTCTCTCTCTTAATCTCTCTCTCTCTCTCTCTCTGACAACTCTTATGTGTTTCCCTCTCTGTCCTCATCCCATCATTCTCTCTTAGTTTATATCAAGTCTCTCTTTCTCTCCCTCCCATGGCGGCTAAGATTTATCATTCTCTCTCTTCATCTCTCTCTCTCTTCTTAGGATTTGTAATTTTTTCTCTCTCTCTCCACCTCTCTCCTCTCTCTCTCTCTCCTCTTCTCTCTCTCTCCCCCCCTCTCTCTCTCTCTCTCTCTCTCTCTCTCTCTTAGCCTCTCTACCTCCCTACCTCTATCCTCTTGGCCGCTAGGATTTGTCATTCTTTCCCTCTCTATGTCTCTCTCTCTCTCTGAATTCTCTCTCTTAATCTCTCCCAGCCTTCCTCCCTCCCTCCCTCCCTCCCTCCCTCTCTCCCTTTCTCTCTCTCCTCTGTCCCTCTTCTCACTCTTAATGTCTCTTTCTCTCCCTCCCCTCTTCTCTCTCATTTCTCATTCTCTCTCTCTCTCTCCCTCCTTCCCTCCCTCCCTTGGCGGCCACGGTCCCGAGAAGTCTCACTCTTTCACTCTCTCTCTCTCTCTCTCCCCCTCCCTCTCTTGGCGGCCACGGCCGCTAGAAGTTTCATTCTCTCTCCCTCTCTCTTTATCTCTCTCTCCCTAAGTCTCCCTCCTCTCTCTCTCTCTCTCTCTCTCTCTCTCTCTCTCCCTCCCTACTCTCTCCCTCCCTCTGGCGGCCACGGCTGCCAGAAGTTTCATTCCCTCTCTCTCCCTCTCTCTCTTTCTCTCTCTCTCTCCCTCTCTCCCCCTCTCTCTTTCTCTCTCCCTAAGTCTCCCTCCTCTCTTTTCTCTCTCTCTCTCTCTCTCTCTCTCCCTCTCCCTCCCTACTCTCTCCCTCCCTCTAGCACAGAAGTTTCATTCCCTCTCTCTCCCTCTCTCTCTCTCTCTCTCTCTCTTTCCCTCTCTCTCTCTCTCTTTCTCTCTCCCTAAGTCTCCCTCCTCTCTTCTCTCTCTCTCTCTCCCTCTCCCTCCCTACTCTCTCCCTCCCTCTAGCAGCCACGGCCGCCAGGAGACTCTCTTCTCTCTTTTAATCTCTCTCTCCCTCTCTCAGCTCTCTCTTTCTTTCCCTCCCTACTCTTCTCTCTCATTGCCGCCAGAAATCTCTCTTCTCTCTCTCCTTCTCTCAGCTCTCTCTTTCTTTCCCTCCCTACTCTTCTCTCTCATTTAAGGAGCCCCTCTTCTCTCTCTGAATCTCTTGTCTCTCTCCCTCTCTCTCTTTCTCTCCCTCCCTACTCTTCTCTCTCATTTCTCATTCTCTCTCTCCCTTTGGCGGCCACGGCCACGAAGAGCCCCTCTTCTCTCTTTTAATTTCTTTCTTTCCCTCTCTCCTCTCTGCCACGTTTCATTCTCTTAAACTTCTCTCTCTCTCCCTCTC
Organism: Dipteris shenzhenensis; assembly: GCF_047967505.1. Classification (NCBI taxonomy): domain Eukaryota; kingdom Viridiplantae; phylum Streptophyta; class Polypodiopsida; order Gleicheniales; family Dipteridaceae; genus Dipteris; species Dipteris shenzhenensis. The sequence continues at coordinate 357,795 of NC_141612.1, read as the reverse complement.
TCTCCCTCTCTCTCTTTCTCTCTCTCTCCCTCTCTCTCCCTACTCTCTCCCTACTCTCTCCCTACTCTCTCCCTCCCTCTAGCAGCCACAGCCGCCAGAAGACCCTCTTCTCTCTCTTAATCTCTCTCCCCCTCTCTCCTCTCTCTCTTTCTTTCCCTCCCTACTCTTCTCTCTCATTTAAGGAGCCCCTCTTCTCTCTCTGAATCTCTCTCTCTTTCTCTCTCTCCCTCTCTCCTCTCTCTCTTTCTCTCCCTCCCTACTCTCTCATTTCTCATTCTCTCTCTCATTTCTATTCTCTCTCTCCCTTTGGTAGCCACGGCTGCCAAGAGCCCCTCTTCTTTCTCTTAATTTCTCTCTTTCCCTCTCTCCTCTCTCTTTCTCTCCCTCCCTATTCTCTCTCATTTCTCAAATTTACAAACTCGAATATAAATAAGAAACTAATTAAAATAGAACTCAAAATCTCAAATAAGAAACTAAATTTAAAAAGAATTGTAATGCCTTCTAAAAAACCCCCCTCCTCTAGCTGCCATGGCCGCCAAGAGTTTTCTCTCTCTCCCTCTGCCTCTCTTCTCTCTCTTAATCTCTCTCTCTCTTTCTCTCTTTCTCTCTCTGTCTCTCACTCTCTCTCTCTCTCTCCCTCTCTCTCTCTCTCTCTCTCTCTCTCTATCTCTCCTACTTTCTCTCCCTCCTTTCTTTTCTCTCTTAATCTCGTGCTATCTCTCTCACACACACTCTCTCTCTCCTCTTTCTCTCTAGCTCTCTCTTTCTCTCTATCTCTCTTTTCAAATTTAGAACACAAATTTCAATAAGAAATTAATTCAAATAGAACTCAAAAACTTTAACAAGAAACTAATTGAAAAAGAATTGTAAGTAAAGAAAAAGAATTACAAGACGAATTTTAAGAACTAGAACTCAAAAACTTTAACAAGAAACTAATTGAAAAAGAATTGTAAGTAAAGAAAAAGAATTACAAGATGAATGAAAAAGAATGCAAGTACCTGGAAAAAGTGAAATAAGTAAGGCTCCGCTTATCCTTTCTCTTCCGCTCTTGGTTGCTTCAATGAAATGAGGAGAGAATGAGAATAAATGAATGGAAAGAAGAGTATATATAAGAAAGTATAGCCCACTCCTCCCACGCATAAATTTGAATTTTTTAAAAAGAGAGGGAAATTTGAATTCATTATAAATTTGAATTCAAATTTGTGTTCAACATTCTTCTTGATACTTTCTTCTTGTAAGTCCCTTTCATTCTTCTCGTAAGTCAAATCTTATTTGTCGCTCTTGCTCATGATAGCAAGTCGAATCTTATTTGTTGCTCTTGCTCGTGATAGTTATACTCTTAGTTGTAAGAATTCAAATTTGTGTTCAACATTCTTCTTGATACTTTCTTCTCGTAAGTCTCTTTCATTCTTTTCGTAAGTCAAATCTTATTTGTCGCTCTTGTAAGAATTCGACCTCTCTCCCTCTACTCCTCTCCTCTTCTCTATGTAGTGGGCTCTCTCTCTCTCTAATGGAGCTCCCTCTCTATGAGATGGAGCTCCCTCTCTAGTCGCATATCTCTCTCTCTCTAGTCCCATACCTTCCCAACCTTCCTCTAATCGCATACCTTCCTCTCTCCCTCAAGTCTTCTCATCTCTCCTCTCTCTCTCTCCTTCCCTCCCTCCCCTCACTCCTCTCTCTCTCTCCCCTCCCTTTTCCTCCCTCTCTCTCTCTCTCTCTCTCCCTCCCCTCCCTCTCCTCACTCCTCTCACTCCCTCTCTCTCTCTCTCTCCCTCCCCTCCCTCTCACCCTGGCGGCCACGGTCGCCAAAACCCCCTCCCCTCTCTATCTCTCTCCCTCCCCTCCCTCTCACCTCCCCTCCCTCTCCCAGAACCCTCTCTCTCTCTCTCTCTCTCTCTCTCTCTCTCCCTCCCTCCCCTCCCTCCTCTCCCCTCCCTCTCACCCTGGCGGCCGCGGCCGCCAGGACCCCCCCTCACTCTCTCTCTCACTTTCTCTCTCCCTCTCCTCCCTCTCTCTCTCCCTCCCCCCTCTCTCTCTCTCTCCCTCCCCTCCCTCCTCTCCCCTCTCTCTCCTTTCGCTCCCACCTCTCCCCTCCCTCTCATCCTGGTGGCCGCGGCTGCCAGGACCCCCCCTCCCCTCCCTCCTCTCCCCTCCCTCCTCTCGCTTTCTCTCTCCCTCCCCTCCCTCCTCTCTCGCTCCCCCCCCCTCTCTCTCTCTCCCTCCCCTCCCTCTCACCTCCCCTCCCTCTCACCTGGCGGTCGCAGTCGCCAGGAACCCCCCCTCTCTCTCTCCCTCCCCTCCCTCTCACCCTGGCGGCCGCGGCTGCCAGGAACCCCCCCCCACCCCTCCCTCCCCTCTCTCTCTCCCTCCCTTCTCTCTCTCTCCCTTCCCTCCCTCCTCTCCCCTCTCTCTCCCTCCCCTCCCTCCTCTCCCCTCCCTCTCATCCTGGCGGCCGCGACCCGCCCACCCCTCCCTCCCCTCCCTCCCCTCTCTCTTTCCCTCCCTCTCGCCTCCCTCCCCTACCTCCCATCCTCGCGGCCGCGGCCGCCACGGTCCCCCACCTCCCTTCCTCCCTCCCCTCCCTCCCTCCCCTCTCTCTCTCCCTCCCTCCTGCCTTCCTCCCCTCCCTCCCGTCCTGGCGGCCACGGCCGCCAGGACCCCCCCCCACCCTCCCTCCCCTCTCTCTCTCCCTCTCTCCCGCCTCCCTCCCCTCCCTCCCGTCCTGGTGGCCGCGGTTGCTAGGAACCCCCCCTCCCTCCCTCCCCTCTCTCTCTCCCTCCCTCCCGCCTCCCCTCCCTCCTATCTTGGCGGCCACGGCTGCCAGGACCCCCCCTCTCCCTCCCTCGACCCCCCCACCTCCCCTCTCGATGCCGCCCCCCGCTCGCCGCCCCCGCCTCTCGACCCCGGCCCCTCTCCTCTCGACGCTGCCCCCCCTCCCTCCAGTCTTGGCGGCCGCGGCTGCCAGGGCACCCCCCCCTCTCCCTCCCTCCTGTCCCTCCCCGTCGCCCCCCCTCTCGACACTGCCCCCCCTCGCCGCCCCCGCCTCTCAACCTGCCCCCCCTCCCTCTCCCTCCAGTCCTGGCGGCCGTGGCCACTAGGACGCCCCCCCTCGCCCCCTCCTCTCGACCCTGCCCCCCTCCTCTCGATGCCGCTCCCCTCGTCGCCCCCGCCTCTCGACCCCGCCCTCCCTCCTCTCGACGCTGCCCCCCCTCCCTCCCCCTCCCTCCTGTCCCTCCCCGCCTCCCCCCCTCTCGCCGCCGCCCCTCCCTCCTCTCGACCTAGCCGCCCCCCCTCCTCTCGATGCCGCCCTCCTCTCGACGCCGCCCTCCCTCCCTCCAGTCCCCCGCTCCTCCCTCCCTCTTCCTCCCTCCTCCTACCTCCCTCCCTCTCTCCCCCTACCTCCGCTCCTCCCTCCCTCTCTCCCTCTTCCTCCCTCCCCTCTTCCGTCGCTCCTCCCTCCCTCCTTGGCTCCTCCCTCTCATCCCCCTCCACTTCCCTCTTCCTCCTGGAGGCCGCAGCCTCCAAGGCTTCTCTCCTTCTCTCTAAACTTTCTCTCTCTCTAGTTCCTCTCTCTCTTTCTTTCTTTCTCTCTCTTTAAATTTTTTAAAAAAAATCTAGATAAAGAATTAATCAAAAAAATTTACGAGTACTTGGAAAAAGTTTGTAAGTTTGCTCTTTCTTGCTTTCTTGCTCTTCCTTCCTTGCTTTCTTGCTCATCCTTGCTTTCTTGCTTTCTTACTTCAATGAATGAAATGAGGGGAGAATGAATGAAGAAGGAAGACTATATATAAGAAAAATTAGGTTTTCCTCCTCCTCTCCTATTGGCTTTCCATTCCTCCTCTCTCTCCTATTGGCTTTTCATTTCTCCCCTCTCCCATTGGCTCCCATTACTCCCCCTCTCCCATTGGACCCCCATGCCTCATCCCAATCTTCCATTGGCCCTCCCCCCATCCATTTCTTCTTCCTTCCCCATTGTCACCACTCCCATCCCACATTTCCACCATGTCCCATACTCCTCCCATTTCCCAAAATCCGATATTTCCCCATCTCACCCTCCTCTTTTTCATCCCCTATTAACTCCCCTCACTCATTTCACTCCCTTATTATCCTACTCCCCTATTACTTCCTCCTCTCCCATTCCATTCTTCCCTCCCCACTCTCACTTCCACTTCCCATTACTCACTTGCCATTTGAAAACTATTAATATATTATTATACTATTTTTTATACTTATTATCATACACCCCTATTACTTCCCCTCTCCCATTCCACTCCTCCCTCCTCACTCCCACTTCCACTTCCCATTACTCACTTGCTATACACATTTGCAAACTATTAATATATTATTATATGATTTTTTATACTATTTGCAAACTTACATGTGGGCAAAATCACAAGTGTCAAAGTGATCCTATTGTGGTCATACAACAACTGTGCTTTTATTCAAGGGCGTATTTACAAGGGCATATTTATCCTCATCAACAAGCTTATTTCAGCTTTTATTTTGACACAATACTCAAGGTATGAAGTGGATAATTTGTGCACTAGGTGTTTACTTTGTTGTATCAAAATTGTTTGCCACACACACACACATCTACACATACCGAGAATTTTCTAATATTATCGCATCTACATTTCTCTGATGGGCACAAAACTTTGTACATGCCTCCACCTAGGTCGTATTGACTTGCATACAAAGTGGTTCACCTATCCCATAAGTACTTGTTCGGATAACACACCTGCAAATGTATTTTATGACGATTGTGCATAACACTAGGAACAAAATGGTGTATAATGTGCGATTGACTATGCAAAGCATATCCAATGGACACAAAACTTTGCACGTTCCTCAACCTAGGTAGTATTGACTTGTGTGCAAAGTGGCATCCCCATCCGATACGTACTTGTTTGAAAAATACACCTAGGATCGTGTTTTTTGACGGTTGTACATGACACCAAGGCAAAAACGGTATTTAATACTCAATCTACCATGTAAAGCATATCCGATGGGCACAATACTTTGCACGTGCCTCAAAAGCGGTGGTATGGTGTTCCATGCAAAGTGGAATACCCATTCAATAAGTACTTGGTATGACAATATACCTAAGAGCGTGTTCTTTGACGGATGTGCATAACACTAGGGGGAAAACGGTGTATAATGTGTGATCTCCCATGCAAAGCATAACTGATAGACACAATACTGTGCATGCATATCAAACTAGTTGAAATTGACTTTCTTGCAAAGTGGCTCCCTCATCTGACAAGTACTTTTTACAATATCACACCTAGGACCATGTTTTTTATTTGTTGTTGTCCATGACACTAAGGCAAAAATGATGTTTTATGCTTAATCGACAATGCAACGCATATCCGATCGTCAAAATACTTTTCACACATCTCAACCTAGGTATTATTGACTTACATGCAAAGTGGCGTGCCCATACCATAAGTACTTAGTCGAATAACACATCTAGGACCGCGTTTTTTGACGGTTGTGCATGACACTAAGGCCAAAACAGTGTTTAATGCTTGTTCGACAATGCAAAGCATATCCGATGGGCACAATACTTTGCATGAGTCTCAAAAATTGTGGTATTGCATTGCATGCAAAGTGGTACACCCATTTGATAAGTAGTTGTCAGATAACACACCTAAAAGCGTGTTTTTTTATGGTTGTGCATGACATTGAGGCACAAACGGAGTTTAATACGTGATATACCATGCAAAGTACATCCGATGGGTACAATACTTTGCACCCACCTCAACCTAGGTGTTATTGAGTTGCATAAAAAGTGGCGTGTCGGTTAGATAAGTACTTGATCCGATAACACACCTAGGACCGTGTTTTTTTACAAATGTGCATGACACTAAGGCAAAAACGGTGTTTTATGCTTGATCGACAATGCAAAGCATATCCGATGGGCACAATACTTTGGACACATCTTCAACTAGGTGGAATTGACTTACATGAAAAGTGGCACGCCCATCCCATAAGTGCTTGATCGGATAACATACCTAGCAGCATGTTTTTTTACGGATGTGCATGACACTACAATAAAAATAGTATTTAATGCTCGATTGACCATGCAAATGATATCCGATGGGCACAACACTTTTCCTACACCGCAACCAAGGTGGTATTGAAATGTTCTCAAAGAGGCACACCCATCCAATAAGTACTTGGTCAGATAACACACCTAAGGGCATGTTTTTTTGCGGATGTGCATATCACTAGGGAAAAAACGGTGTATAATGCATAATCGTCCATGCAAAGCATATCCGATGGTGACAATACTTTGCACGCACCTCAACGTAGTTCAAATGAACTTGCGTGCAAAGTGAAGCCCCCATCTGATAAGTACTTGTTTGAATAACACACCTAGGGCCGTGCTTTTATATGGTTGTGCATGACACTAAGGCAAAAACGGTGTTTTATGCTTGATCCACAATGCAAAGCATATCCGATGGGCACAATAATTTGCACACACCTTCAACTAGGTGGAATTTACTTACATGCAAAGTGGCATTCCCATCGCATAAGTACTTGATTAAATAACACACCTAGCAAAGTGTTTTTTTATGGATGTGCATGACACTAAGGCAAAAATGGTATTTAATGCTCGATCGACCATGCAAAGCATATCCGATGGGCGCAATACTTTTCCTACACCTTCACCTAGGTGGTATTGAAATGTTCTCAAATAGGCACACCCATCCGATAAGTACTTGGTCAGATAACATACCTAAGGGCGCGTTTTTTGGTGGATGTGCATATCACTACGGGAAAAGCGTTGTATAATGTGTAATCCACCATGCAGAGCATATCCGATGGTGACAATACTTTGCACGCATCTCAACCTAGTTGAAACAGACTTGCGTGCAAAGTGGAGCGCCCATCCGATAAGTACTTGTTTGATTTACACACCTAGGACCATGTTTTCTCATGGTTGTGCATGACACTAAGCCAAAAACGGTGTTTTATGCTTGACCGACAATGCAAAGCATATCCGATGGGCACAATACTTTGGACACACCTTAAACTAGGTGGAATTGACTTACATGCAAAGTGGCATGCCCATCCCATAAGTGCTTCATCGGATAACATACCTAACACCGTGTTTTTTTAAGGATGTGCATGACACTAGAGCAAAAATAGTATTTAATGCTCGATCGACCATGCAAAGGATATCCGATGGGCACAACACGTTTCCTATGCCTCATACTAGGTGGTATTAAAATGTTCTCAAAGAGGCATACCCATCCGATAAGTACTTGGTCAAATAACACACCTAAGGGCGTGTTTTTTTGCGCATGTGCATATCACTAGGGAAAAACGGTGTATCATGCGTGATCGGCCATGCAAAGCATATCCGATGGTGACAATACTTTGCACGCACCTCAACCTAGTTGAAACGGACTTGCGTGCAAAGTAGAGCCCCCATCTGATAAGTACTTGTTTGAATAACACACCTAGGACCGTGTTTTTATATGGTTGTGCATGACACTAAGGCAAAAACAATGTTTTATGCTTGATCCACAATGCAAAGCATATTCGATGGGAAAAATACTTTGCACACATCTTCAACTAGGTGGAATTGAATTACATGCAAAGTGGCATTTCCATCGCACAAGTACTTGATCGGATAACACACCTAGTAGTGTGTTTTTTTACGGATGTGCATGACACTAAGGCAAAAATGGTATTTATTGCTCGATCGACCATGCAAAGCATATCCGATGGGCACAATCCTTTTCATATGCCTTAACCTAGGTGGTATTGAAATGTTCTTAAAGAGACACACCCATCCGATAAGTACTTGGTCAGATAACATACTAAGGGTGTGTGTTTTTTTGCGGATGTGCATATCACTACCGGAAAAACGTTGTATAATGCATAAAAAACATTGTATAATGCATAATCGACCATGTAGAGCATATCCGATGGTGACAAAACTTTGCACGCATCTCAACCTAGTTGAAACGGACTTGTGTGCAAAGTGGAGCCCCCATCTGATAAGTACTTGTTTGATTTACACACCTAGGACCGTGTTTTTTTATGGTTGTGCATGACACTAAGGCAAAAACGGTGTTTTATGCTTGATCAACAATGCAAAGCATATCCGATGGGCACAATACTTTTCACACACCTTCAACTAGGTGTAATTGACTTGCATGCAAATTGGCACACCCATCCCATAAGTGCTTGATTAGATAACATACCTAGCAGCATGTTTTTTTCGGATGTGCATGACGTTAGAGCAAAAATAGTATTTAATGCTCGATCGACCATGCAAAGGATATCTAATGGGCACAACACTTTTCATATGCCTCAACCTAGGTGGTATTGAAATGTTCTACACGAGGCACACCCATCCGATAAGTACTTGGTCAGATAACACACCTAAGGGCGTGTTTTTTTGCGGATGTGCATATCACTAGGGAAAAAACGGTGTATAATGCGTGATCGGCCATGCAAAGCATATCTGATGGTGACAATACTTTGCACGCACCTCAACCTAGTTGAGAAGGACTTGCATACAGAGTGGAGCACCCATCCGATAAGTACTTGTTTGATTAACACACCTAGGACCGTGTTTTTTCATGGTTGTGCATGACACTAAGTCAAAAACGGGGTTTTATGCTTGATCGACAATGCAAAGGATATCCGATGGGCACAATACTTTGCACACACCTTCAACTAGGTTGAATTGACTTACATGCAAACTGGCACGCCCATCCCATAAGTGCTTGATCGCATAACATACCTAGCAGCGTGTTTTTTTACGGATGTGCATGACACTAGAGCAAAAATAGTATTTAATGCTCGATCGACCATGCAAAGGGTATCCGATGGGAACAACACTTTTCCTACACCTCAACCTAGGTGGTATTGAAATGTTCTCAAAGAGGCACACCCATCCGATAAGTGTTGAGATATCGAGCTCCACTCACGATATGCCAGGGTGACCGTTGTGTATTTATGTCACCGACTTGTTAGCTGGAGATGCGGTTGGTACACCGCCCACGAATAATAGCTAGATGACAGCTATCCTTATCTACTCTAGTTTGTGGCTCAGTTAGTATGCCACCTTAGTTAGTTGAGTTTGGTTTGAGACCCACATATAGGGTTCTTCTATTTTCTTTGTACTAGAGTTCTTTTGGCTTTCACAACTAAGAAGAGGAAAACTGTTTTCAGCCTCCACCTTTGTGTGTATTCCCCCATTGTGATTCTGAGAAAGCCTCAAGTGAGACTCCTTCCCTCTCTCCCACTATCTTCACATGGTATCAGAGCCTTGTTCGTAAGAAAGCAAACCAAGTTCGCAGTGTCCTAGTAAGAGGACAAGTGTTGCTTTCCTTTTTTCGAGTTTGGGAGCAAATCTCTATAGGTAGCACAGCCGGAAGTGCAAGAGTGCACTGTCTCAGATTGAGACGCCCTTCGCGGTGTGGCGAGAGGGCATTATATGCTGTGATTTGAGGTCATTTCGGGGCCCGTTTTGGAGGCGGAAGTTCTCCGCAGGCACTCAGAAAAAGGCCCTGTTTTTGCTGTGCGACCACTACTCTGCTAGTCAGTGAAAAGTTGCCGCAGAAATTGCATCGTATGCCTGTGTGCAGAGATTTTGGGAGTTGCAGATTCATGCTTGTTGCCTGTTGATGCAAAATCGTCACTAGGAAGTGACTCTGTGGTAAAATATCACTTTCGTCAGTTTTGCAGATCTGCCCGTGTGAGGCAAAAGCTGTGTTTTTGCAGTGACAGAATATTTTGCAGTGTTCTGTAATGGCATCTGATTCCCTTTCACAGATTGTCACTGAAAAGCTTGACAAGAACAACTTCCAGGCATGGAAGTTTAGAATGACGAATTTCTTGATGGGAAAAGGCTACTGGGAGTTCATTACAGGAAATGAAGAAGAACCAGTTCTTCCTAATGTTCCCAATCAACAGGAAATGCAGGCATTTAAAGTATGGCATGAGAGAGCCAGAAAAGTTATGTACTGGCCGTCTATCAGTATTTCAGATTCAATGATTGTGCATATTCAGGATGCAAGTACGCCAAAGGTGGCATGGGATACTTTGGCTAAAATGTACAGCACAAATACGCAGGCCAGGAAAATGCAGCTCAAGCAGGAGCTACACAATGTGCAGAGAGAAAATATGAGCATCAATGACTACCACATGAAGGTGAAGAAAATTGCGGATGCACTTGCTTCCATTGGGTCGCCAGTGGATGATGACGATTTAGTTTCTGTGACCTTGAATGGTCTAGGAAAGGATTATGCACAGTTCCGGACATCCATTGCCGTCCGTGAAAAATTTCCTGATTTTGAGGAGTTGATTGCTCTTCTAATTTCTGAAGAGCAGAGAAATGGTGGTGCATCTTCTTCAACAGGAACTTCAAAAGAAACTGTCTTCTACTCAAATGTTGGCAGAGGTAGAGGCAGAGGTAGAGGAGGCCGATCTGCAGGCCGTGGTAGAAATCAGAATATGCAGCAAATGCAAGAAAACCACTCCTATGCAGGAGGACGTGGTAACTCTAGAGGCAGGGGGAGCCAAAGAGGTCGTGGTGGATGGCAGAGAGGCCAAAATGCAAACAACAATGTTGAATGCTACTACTGTGGTAAAATGGGGCATATGGCTAAAGACTGCTACAAAAAGCAGAATGACATTATGAATGGAAAATTGCAGCAAGGCAATTATGCATCCTCTAGTAGACAGGGTGATGACAGAAATGAGCATTTGTTTATGGTGCAGCATATGACAAATTCTGTGACAAGTGCAGAAGAAAGCAATGATGTGTGGTATGTTGACTCAGGTGCGTCAAACCACATGACAGGTCATGCTGAATGGATGCAGGATGCAAGGAAAATGGAAAAACCAGGATTTGTGGAGACTGGTGATGATACTGCACATCCTATTGTGCAGATTGGCAAAATTCCTTTGTCTATGCAGGATGGGAAAAAGAAATACTTGTCTGATGTATTTCATGTCCCGAACATCACCAAGAACCTGGTTTCTGTTGGTCAGATGGTTGAGCAGGGCTTGCAGGTCAGATTTAATCCTCATGGATGCTTTGTTGAGGATATGAAAAATAATGGTCGCTTGATAGCAAAAGGAAAGAAGAAGCGCAAGATGTTTACGTTGGATGCGGACATGCCTGAATTGAGTGCAGCAATGTTTGCACATGGGACCGGTGTAGTTGCAGATATTGATATCTGGCACAAACGCATTGGTCATGTTAATATACAGTGACTTAAATCAATGCAAGCCCAAAATATTGTTGCAGGATTGCCTAAATTCAAGGTTGCAGAAATGCACAAGGTTTGTGAAGCCTGTCAATTTGGGAAACAGGCAAGGAAACCATTTCCTAAGCATGTTCAAGAGAGTAAAAAGCCATTGGAATTAATCCACTCTGATGTGTGGACTACTAAAGCTGCATCTATTGGAGGCTGTCACTATTTTGTCACATTTATTGATGACTTCAGCAGAAAACTTTGGGTGTATTTTATGAAAAAGAAAAGTGAAGTGTTTGGGCACTTCAAAGCTTTTAAAGCTATGGTTGAAAAAGAAACAGGCATGCAAATAAAATGCCTAAGGTCAGATGGAGGGGGAGAGTACCTCTCAAATGAGTTTGCAAGGTTCTTGCAGGAGCATGGTATAAAGCAGCAATATTCATGCAGTCATACCCCACAGCAAAATGGAATTGCAGAAAGGAAAAATAGGCATATTGGAGAGGTATCTCGGGCTATGCTAAATGAAAAAGATCTACCAGATTATTATTGGGCTGAAGCAGTTGCTACAGCAGTTTATATAATGTACAGGACTCCCACTGCAGCAATACATGGCATGACGCCAGAGGAGATGTATACTGGTAGGAAACCAGATATTTCTCATTTGAAAATTTTTGGTTACATTGCCTATGTCCATGTGCCAGATGAGTTGAGGTCCAAGTTGGATCCAAAAGCTGAGAAGTGCGTCTTTATTGGTTATTCTCTGCAGCAGAAAGGGTATAGATGCTATAACCCTTCTACACGTAAGTTCACAGTGAGCAGAGATGTTGTTTTTGATGAGATGAGTAGCTGGTATAAACCAGTAAATGTGATGATTGATGTAGATGCACAAAATGTTAATGCTGCACAGAATTCACAACAGCAATCACAAAACATCAGTGGACCTGGAGTGTCCTCTAGCAGTGGTTTACATACTTCGCCATGGACAGGCAGAATGAGATCAGGAGAATCTCCTCAAAGCAATGCAGAGAGTGGTATGCAGGTATCACGAAAAGGAAAAGAGAAGGTAGATCAGCCCATGTTTGATGTGAATGCAGGTCACTCTTATGTGGATGGTGAATCCAGTGGCTCAGAGCAGAGCATTGATGATGAGTTGGGTATTCCTTCTGTTGTTACACCTGGAGTAAGGAAGACCAGGGATGTTTTGAGAGCACCTGGAAGTGAGCCTATTTTGCGCAGGTCTACCAGGGTTAGGTATCCTGTGGATAGGCTGAAATATGATGGATTTACAGCCATTCACTATGCCTATATGGTCAAAGTGATACAGGAACCAGAACCCACTTCTTTTGAGCAAGCCATGGGAAATGAAAAATGGGAGAAAGCCATGGATGAAGAAATGGATGCCTTGGATGCTAATGCTACATGGGAATTGGTGCCTTTGCCTAAAGGCAAGAATGTAATTGGCTGTAAGTGGGTTTATAAGATCAAGCACAATGCAGATGGTTCTGTGAATAGATACAAGGCAAGATTAGTTGTCAAGGGGTATGCACAGACATATGGCATTGATTATGAAGAAACTTTCAGCCCGGTTGCAAGGATGGCAACCGTAAGAGCAGTCATTGCTATGGCTGCATCAAAGGGATGGTCTTTACATCAGATGGATGTAAAGAATGCCTTCTTGCATGGTGATTTGCAAGAAGAGGTCTTTATGGAGCAGCCAGCAGGTTATGTTCATGCAATTCATCCTGAGTTTGTTTGCAGGTTGAAGAAAGCCTTGTATGGCTTGAAGCAAGCACCTAGAGCATGGTCTGACAAGATAGGACACTATCTTGTCACTATTGGCTTTCAGATTTCCAAGGCAGATTTCTCACTCTATGTGAGAAAAACAGAGAAAGGGATTATGCTGCTTGTCATTTATGTTGATGATTTGATCATCACAGGTGATAGTGATGAAGATATCCTTCATGTGAAAATGCTATTGAAGCAGAAGTTTGAGATGAAGGATTTGGGAGAGCTGCGTTATTTCTTGGGCATTGAGGTGATTAGATCACCAAGTGGGATACAGCTCTTGCAGAGGCAGTATGGATTGGACATGATGTCCAAATATGGGATGACAGGCTGTAAGCCTATTTCAGTTCCTTTGGAGCAGAATGTGAAGCTGAGCGCAGATGCAGGTGAGCTTCTGGAAGACCCTACTATGTACAGACGCATAGTAGGAAGTTTGATTTACATGACTATTACCAGGCCAGATTTGAGCTATGCTGTTGGGTTGGTAAGTCAGTTTATGTAGGCTCCAAGGAATCCGCATTTGGATGCGGCTAGACGCATACTCAGGTATGTGAAGTCCACATTGCAGTATGGACTATTTTATGAGGCTGGGGTTCAGATACAGTTGCATGGATACACTGATGCTGATTGGGCTGGTAGTATTTCTGATAGACGATCTACCAGTGGATATGTGTTCTCTTTTGGGAGTGCTACAGTCACTTGGAGCAGCAAGAAACAGCCTACAGTTGCCTTGTCGAGCACAGAGGCTGAGTACAGGGGTGTAGCAATGGCTGCATGTGAGGTAGCTTGGTTGCATAAGCTACTCTATGATATGCATCAGTCTACAGATGGGCCAGTTGTCATTTATTGTGACAACATGAGCAACATACACTTGGCAAAGAACACAGTCTTTCATGCTAGAACAAAGCACATTGAGGTGCATTATCACTATGTGCGGAAGAAGGTTTTACTAGGTCTTATTGATCTAGTTTATGTCAGCACAGAGGATCAGGTAGCTGACATATTCACGAAAGCATTGGGCGCAGAGAATCTGCGCAAGTTCAGAGACTTGCTTGGTGTGCAGGAATTGGGATCGAGCTCGAGGGGGAGTGTTGAGATATCGAGCTCCACTCACGATATGCCAGGGTGACCGTTGTGTATTTATGTCACCGACTTGTTAGCTGGAGATGCGGTTGGTACACCGCCCACGAATAATAGATGGATGACAGCTATCCTTATCTACTCTAGTTTGTGGCTCAGTTAGTATGCCACCTTAGTTAGTTGAGTTTGGTTTGAGACCCACATATAGGGTTCTTCTATTTTCTTTGTACTAGAGTTCTTTTGGCTTTCACAACTAAGAAGAGGAAAACTGTTTTCAGCCTCCACCTTTGTGTGTATTCCCCCATTGTGATTGTGAGAAAGCCTCAAGTGAGACTCCTTCCCTCTCTCCCACTATCTTCACAATAAGTACACACCTAAGGGCACACCTAAGGGCGTGTTCTTTTGCGAATGTGCATATCACTAGGGAAAAAACGGTGTATAATGTGTGATCGACCATGAAAAGCATATCCGATGGTGACAATACTTTGCACACACCTCAATGTAGTTGAAACGGACTTGCATGAAAAGTGTAGCCTCCATCGGATAAGTAATTGTTTGAATAACACACCTAGGGCCATGTTTTTATATGGTTGTGCATGACACTAAGGCAAAAATGGTGTTTTATGCTTGATCAACAATGCAAAGCATATTTGATGGGCACCATACTTTGCACAAACCTTCAACTAGGTGGAATTGACTTACATGCAAAGTGGCATTCCCATCGCATAAGTACTTGATCGGATAACACACCTAGCAGCGTGTTTTTTTACGGATGTGCATGACACTAAGGCAAAAATGGTATTTAATGCTTGATCGACCATGCAAAGCATATCCGATGGGCACAAATCTTTTCCTACACCTTAACCTAGGTGGTATTGAAATTTTCTCAATGAGGGACACCCATCCGATAAGTACTTGGTCAGATAACATACCTAAGGGCGTGTTTTGTTGTGGATGTGCATATCACTACGCGAAAAACGTTGTATAATACGTAATCGACCATGCAGAGCATATCTGATGGTGACAATACTTTGCATGCATCTGAGCCTAGTTGAAACGGACTTGCATGCAAACTGGAGCCCCCATCTGATAAGTACTTGTTTGATTAACACACCTACGACCGTGTTTTTTCATGGTTGTGCATGACACTAAGCCAAAAACGGTATTTTATGCTTGATCGACAATGCAAAGCATATCTGATGGGCACAATACTTTGTACACACCTTCAACTAGGTGGAATTGACTTCCATGCAAAGTGGCACGCCCATCCCATAAGTGCTTGATTGAATAACACACCTAGCACCATGTTTTTTAACGGATGTGCATGACACTAGAGCAAAAATAGTATTTAATGCTCAATCGACCATGAAAAGGATATCGGATGGGCACAAAACTTTTCCTATGCCTCAACCTAGGTGATATTGAAATGTTCTCAAAGAGACACACCCATCCGATAAGTACTTGGTTAGATAACACACCTAAGGGCGTGTTTTTTTGTAGATGTGCATATCACTAGGGGAAAAACAGTGTATAATGCGTGATCGACAATGCAAAGTATATCCGATGGTGACAATACTTTGCACGCACCTCAACCTAGTTGAAACGGACTTGGGTGCAAAGTGGAGCCCCCATCCGATAAGTACTTGTTTGAATAACACACCTAGGACCATGTTTTTATATGGTTGTGCATGACACCAAGGCAAAAACGGTGTTTTATGCTTGATCCACAATGCAAAGCATATTCAATGGGCACAATACTTTGCACAAAGCTTCAACTAGGTGGAATTGATTTACATGCAAAGTGGCGTTCCCATCGCACAAGTACTTGATTGGATAACACACCTAGCAGCGTGTTTTTTTACGGATGTGCATGACACTAAGGCAAAATTGGTATTTAATGCTCGATCGACCATGCAAAGCATATCCGATGGGCACAATACTTTTCCTATGCCTTAAACTAGGTGGTATTGAAATGTTCTTAGAGACACACCCATCTTATAAGTACTTGATCAGATAACATACTAAGGGTGTTTTTTTTTACAGATGTGCATATCAGTACCGGAAAAACGTTGTATAATGCATAATCGACCATGCAGAGCATATCTGATGGTGAAAATACTTTGCACGCATCTCAACCTAGTTGAAACGGACTTGCGTGCAAACTGGAGCCCCATCCGATAAGTACTTCTTTGATTAACACACCTAGGACCGTGTTTTTTCATGGTTGTGCATGAGACTAAGCCAAAAACGGTGTTTTATGCTTGATCGACAATGCAAAGCATATCCGATGGGCACAATACTTTGCACACACCTTCAACTAGGTGGGATTGACTTACATGCAAACTGGAACGCCCATCCCATAAGTGCTTGATTGGATAAGATACCTAGCAGCGTGTTTTTTTCGGATGTGCATGACGCTAGAGCAAAAATAGTATTTAATGCTCGATCGACCATGCAATGGATATCCGATGGGCACAAAACTTTTCCTACGCCTCAACCTAGGTGGTATTGAAATGTTCTAAAAGAGGCACACCCATCCGATAAGTACTTGGTCAGATAACACACCTAAGGGCGTGTTTTTTTGCGGATGTGCATATCACTAGGGGAAAAACGGTGTATAATGCGTGATTGGCGATGCAAAGCATATCTGATGGTGACAATACTTTGCATGCACCTCAACCTAGTTGAAAAGGACTTGCATACAGAGTGGACAATGTTTTTTCATGGTTGTGCATGACACTGAGGCAAAAACGGTGTTTTATGCTTGATCGACAATGCAAAGCATATCCGATGGGCACAATACTTTGCACACACCTTCAACTAGGTGGAATGGACTTACATGCAAAGTGGCACGCCCATCCCATAAATGATTGATCAGAGAACATACCTAGCAGCGTGTTTTTTTATGGATGTGCATTACACTAGAGCAAAAATAGTATTTAATGCTCGATCGACCATGCAAAGGATATCTGATGGGCACAACACTTTTCCTACACCTCAAACTAGGTGGTATTGAAATTTTCTCAAAGAGGCACACCCATCCGATAAGTGCTTGGTCAGATTACACACCTAAGGGCGTGTTTTTTTGTGGATGTGCATATCACTAGGGGAAAAACGATGTATAATGTGTGATCGGCCATGCAAAGCATATCCGATGGTCACAATACTTTGCACACAGATCAACCTATTTGAAAGATACTTGCGTGCAAAGTGGAGCCCCCATCTGATAAGTACTTGTTTGAATAACACACCTAGGACCGTGTTTTTTTATAGTTGTGCATTACAATAAGGCAAAAATGGTGTTTTATGCTTGATCCACAATGCAAAGCATATTCGATGGGCATAATAATTTGCACACACCTCCAACTAGGTGGAATTGAACTACATGCAAAGTGGCATTCCCATCGCATAAGTACTTGATCGAATAACACACCTAGTAGCGTGTTTTTTTACAGATGTGCATGACACTAAGGCAAAAATGGTATTTAATGCTCGATCGACCATGCAAAGCATATCCAATGGGCACAATACTTTTCCTACACCTTAACCTAGGTGGTATTAAAATGTTCTCAAAGAGGTACACCCATCCGATAAGTACTTGGTCAGATAACATACCTAAGGGTGTGTTTTTTTGCCGATGTGCATATCACTATTGGAAAAATGTTGTATAATGCGCAATCGACCATGCAGAGCATATCGGATGGTGAAAATACTTTGCACGCATCTCAACCTAGTTGAAACGGACTTGGGTGCAAACTGGAGCCCCCATCCGATAAGTACTTGTTTGATTAACACACCTAGGACCGTGTTTTTTCATGGTTGTGCATGACACTGAGGCAAAAATGGTGTTTTATGCTTGATCGACAATCAAAAGCATATCCAATGGGAGCAATACTTTGCACACACTTTCAACTAGGTGGAATTGACTTACATGCAAAGTGGCACGCCCATCCCATAAGTGCTTGATCGGATAACATACCTAGCAGCGTGTTTTTTACGGATGTGCATGACACTAAAGCAAAAATAGTATTTAATGCTCGATCGACCATGCAAAGGATATCCGATGGGCACAAAACTTTTCCTACGCCTCAACCTAGGTGGTATTGAAATGTTCTCAAAGAGGCATACCCATCCGATATGTACTTGGTCAGATAACACCTCTAAGGGCGTGTTTTTTTGCGGATGTGCATATCACTAGGGGAAAAACGATGTATAATGCGTGATCGGCCATGCAAAGCGTATCCGATGGTCACAATACTTTGCACGCACCTCAGCCTAGTTGAAAGAGACTTGCGTGCAAAGTGGAGCCCCCATATGATAAGTACTTGTTTGAATAACACACCAAGGACCGTGTTTTTTTATGGTTGTGCATTACACTAAGGCAAAAATAATGGTATTTTATGCTTGAGCCACAATGCAAAGCGTATCCATTGGGCACAATACTTTGCACACACATTCAACTAGGTTGAATTGAATTACATGCAGAGTGGCATTCCCATTGCATAAGTACTTGATTGGATAACACACCTAGCAGCGTGTTTTTTTACGGATGTGCATAACACTAAGGCAAAAATGGTATTTAATGCTCGATCGACCATGCAAAGCATATCCAATGGCCACAATACTTTTCCTACACCTTAACCTAGGTGGTATTGAAATGTTCTCAAAGTGACACACCCATCTGATAAGTACTTGGTCAGATAACATACCTAAGGGCGTGTTTTTTTGCCGATGTGCATATCACTACCGGAAAAACATTGTATAATGTGTAATTGACCATTCAGAGCATACCGATGGTGACAATACTTTGCATGCATGTCAACCTAGTTGAAATTGACTTGCATGAAAAGTGGAGCCCCCATCCGATAAGTACTCAAGTTTAATTAACACACCTAGGACCGTGTTTTTTCATGGTTGTGCATGACACTAAGGCAAAAACGGTGTTTTATGCTTGATCCACAATGAAAAGCATATCCGATGGGCGCAATACTTTGCACACACCTTCAACTAGGTGGAATTGACCTACATGCAAAGTGGCATACCCATCCCATAAGTGCTTGATCGGATAACATACCTAGTAGCATGCTCGTAGCGTGTTTTTTTACAGATGTGCATGACACGAGCAAAAATAGTATTTAATGCTCGATCAACCATGTAAAGGATATCCGATGGGCACAACACTTTTCCTATGCCTCAACCTAGGTGTTATTGAAATGTTCTCAAACAGGCACACCCATCTGATAAGTACTTGGTCAGATAACACACCTAAGGGCGTGTTTTTTTACGGACGTGCATATCACTAGGGAAGAAACAGTGTATAATGCATGATCAACCATTCAAAGCATATCCGATGCAAAGTGGCATTCCCATTGCATAAGTACTTGATCGGATAACACACCTAGCAGCGTGTTTTTTTACGAATGTGCATGACACTAAGGCAAAAATGGTATTTAATGCTCGATCGACCATACAAAGCATATCCGATGGGCATAATACTTTTCCTACACCTTAACCTAGGTGGTATTGAAATGTTCTCAAAGAGACACCCCCATCCGATAAGCACTTCGTCAGATAACATACCTAAGGGCGTGTTTTTTTGTGGATGTGCATATCACTACAGGAAAAACGTACAAAATTTTTTCCATGATGCACTGGTTATCTAGTTCTTTTTCTTCATCCAAAAATGGTAGAGACATTGACATGGTTTTGGACCCTCAAAATTTTGAATGAGCCGGGCATACAATATCGACTAGAGTTTGCTGTGAGTGGTGCATCTGTGCTTGTCCTTGCCTCTTATCTCTCCCATCATCCTTTCATGCATGAAGGCAACCCAATTCACTGGGTTTCCTAGCTAAGAGCCATTCTCTGCCTTTGATCTCTTGTAAAAATTTTCAAGAAACACGCCATTTGTCTAAAACTGCAACATTGTGCCATACCAATTTGTTCCATGAATGGTGTCCACTTGGAACAAAGATGCATCTGGTAGACAATCCGGAATTCCTTGTCCTGGGTGCTCCCTGTACTCTAATCTGATAAGAGAATCTGTAATAAGGTGTTGTCTTCCCAGAGTGTGCACTATTCTATAATTGAATTCTTGTAGGAGTAGGATCCATCTTGATATCCTTCTAGATGGTTTTGGCTTGTTGACCAAATATAGTAATGCTTAGTGGTCAACATGAAAGACCACTACATTGCCCAAAAGATAATGCCAAAATTCCTATAACAATAGGCCATGCCTTCTTTTCCATTCAGTATAAATGAATAATTCCTTTCGGTTGGTGACAAGGTATAGTTGGCATAGTAAACTAGTTGGAGCCACCCCTTTTTCAAAGTTTGTATTAATACCACCCTATGGCAATATCTGATGCACCCACAAAAACATGGACTTGCGTGCAAACTGGAGCCCCCATCCGATAAGTACTTGTTTGATTAACACACCTAGGACCGTGTTTTTTCATGGTTGTGCATGACACTAAGGCAAAAACGATGTTTTATGCTTGAACGACAATGCAAAGCATATCCGATGGGCACAATACTTTGCACACACCTTCAACTAGGTGGAATTGACTTACATGCAAAGTGGCATGCCCATCCCATAAGTGCTTGATCGAATAACATACCTAGCTGCGTGTTTTTTTATGGATGTGCATGACACGAGCAAAAATAGTATTTAATGCTCGATCGACCATGCAAAGGATATCCGATGAGCAAAAATAGTTCTTTTACGGATGTGCATGACACTAAGGTAAAAATTGTATTTAATGCTCGATCGACCATGCAAAGCACCTTCAAGTAGGTGGAATTGACTTACATGCAAAGTGGCGTGCCCATCCCATAAGTACTTGATCGGATAACATACCTAGCATCGTGTTTTTTTACGGATGTGCATGGCACTAGAGAAAAAATAGTATTTAATGCTCGATCGACCATGCAAAGGATAACTTGGCGTGTCCATCTGATGAGTACTTGATCGGATAACTTCTCCCACCAATAAATTAAGTAGTAATTAAAAATTATAATAAATGAGTAGATTATTAAAAAGAGACTAATATTTATGTAATTGTTGCTACTGCAACTTGCTTGCAAAGGACTCTTACAAAGGAGGTGGCTATAGATTTGTTCCAGGGATGGATGTGATTTTATGTAGCAAAAGAGAAGTAGTTGCATTTGCTACAATCCATGATAGTGATCCCAATTCAGTTTGCCACTTTTGAAGACTTGGCGAAGATAAGGTGGCAGTTACTGTATCAAAGATTCTTAGCGCACATGTTGAGCTAAAGTATAAATGTGGAGAGATGGAAACACTTGGAGATGTTATGCCCTACAATACATCCAACAAATCATTTATAGCATGGGACAAAGATGAGACTTATGCAACAGACATTATCAAGAATACAAAGTGCACCACCTTGGATTTTACTATAGGGGACATTTTACAAATGAGATCATTTGCAAATAAGACTGTAGCAGAAGGTGAAGTATTGGGATATGAACAAGTGGAGCAATGGTCATTTGCACAGATGAGGATTCTAAAAGTCACTGATGATGGTATGGTTGATAACATAACATCCTTATGTGATCCCTACTATGAGGTAGGCAAGAATATGAGATGGAGCATGCAATTTTTAAACATGAGAAAGAGGCACGTGGTTTTCAATGATAAAGACAAGGTATATTACAATATCAAAGGACCTAAAAAGCATGCCCATGTGCCAGGCTCTATCACTTCAAATGTGCATGATTTCAATGTACTCAATTATAGAAGTGACATCTTATCTGGAGTGGATGAGTTCATTGGTTCCGAGAAACAAAATGATTTTAGTAGCGAAGCCTTATCTGGGGTGGATGAATTCTTGCACAGTGAGAAGGGCAAAGGTTTCAATAGCGATGTCTTGTCAAGTGTGGATGAGTTCATGCATATTAACAAACCTGGTGTCAATCAAGCTTGTGGATTTGTGAAAGCCATGCAAGATGTCCCAATGAGTGATGTTCTCTCAGGATTGGAAGAGTTTCAAGGTTCTCAATACTCTCGTAGAATATTGAATTCATTGAATGGTCCTAAGAGTATGTTAAAAACGAGGATGAGATCAACAAAGAGTTATTCAATATTTAACTTTGATTGTGATATGGCCAAGGATGCAACGACCAATTATGGATGCTTGGTTACAAACAAATGTGAGGAGAAGAAGTGCATAGATATAGATAACAACGTGCACGAGGAACGAAAACGGTCATACATATGCATGAAGAGAAAGCGAATCTAGGCAGATCCACAAAAGCAACCAAAGAGGAAGAGAGTAATGAAGGAGGAGAACATGTTAAATGCATTGGTATATCTATGTTGCAAGCGAAGATGTATGCACTTCATTGATCTTGCAGACATCAAGGAATGTAGAGGACACGTGTGGCAAAGAAGAGGAAGCGAAAGAAATGAATACCTTCTCACAAGTCTCTCTTGCTTTCTTCAGAATGGCAATAAAAGGCTAAGTTCAAGACAAAAGGTAAAACCTCTCGTAAATGGAAAAAAGATTTGCAATAAGGCATATTGCAATATTACTGGATTATCCCATGGTACATATTGGGATTTAGTCACCAAGGCAAAGGGTGGCAACAAATTTAGCATTCACGGTAATAGAGGAAGGTCCAAATCAAGAATCTCAACTGTCAGGGCAGCAGCAATTTTGCAAGACTTCATACATGAAAATGCTTTACCTCAACCCCGTATATCTACCAAACTCCCTAATGGTGATGCGATCACTGAAATGCACCTTCCAATGGGCTTAACAAAGCTTGAAGTATTTGACTCTATTGCAAAAAAGCAAAGGCAAAGAGGGGATGCCATAGCTTCTTCTCATACTTTGTATACTCTTTGGAAGAAGAACTTTGGATATGTTAAAATCCCAAGGAGGCAAAAAATGTCAAAGTGCAATGTCTGTGATGATTTAAAGCGAGCGATTGAGAGTGCAACATGTTCAAATCAAAGGGAATTATACAAAAAAAATTGAAAATCTCATCATGACCTTATTCGACATTCCAGACAAAAATATGCATTCTGGAAGGAGCAAGCTATTTCGCATCCCGATGACTACATGTGTCTTATTGTAGATGGCATGGATCAGAATACAACAACATTGCCTTGTTTTGTTGCCACTCCACCTAAATTACAAGGAAAGCACTTTCTAAAGACACATCTATGTGGAGTGTTAGTGCATGGAATTAAGTTCTTTGCAAATATATGGATTGATTCCTTGCATCTACATGATAGCAATCAAGTTGTAACATCTATTATGAAGGCAATTCGCAATGTACATGTAGAAAAAGGTCGCCTATCACCAACTTTGAGAATACAAGCTGATAATTGCTGGCGAGAAAATAAGAATGTACTCATGTTTGCATTCTGCTCCATGCTAGTTGCTCATCGAATCTTCAATGAGGTCGAATGTGGATTTTTGTATGTTGGGCATACACATGAGGATATCGATCAGGTTTTTAGCACAGTCTCAAGGGAACTTAAATGCAAGGATGTGGAGACAATAGATGACTTGGTAAGAAGATGTGGTAGGCAAGTTGGTGGTCGTAGGGAAAGTACAGTATGTGAGAGGCTCGAAAGAATGTATGATTAGAAGAGCTTCATTCTACCTTTCATACAAACGGGTGGTGATGCATTGACAGGTCATACCAATCCACACTACTTTTGTTTTTTTTTAAAAGATGAAAAACCCGTAATGCAATGGCAACAGTATTCTCATGATACAAAATGGGAACCTAAAGAACCTTACAGTCTCTTAACTTCAATTCCCAGCAAGGAAAGGTATCCAACATGGGCTCCTATACAAGAATTCAATGAGAGATCTAACTGTGAAATAGAAGGATTGAAAGCATTTATTACATACAAAGAGGAAATGCTCCGGAGATATCCTGATTCGAAGCCTACTTGGAGAGAACACACTACCACTGTAATTAACAAGACACGAAATTTAATAAAGGACCTTTAGAGAATGCGAGGCTCAAAGGATGTCAAGGAAGAATGCAATATGTTTTGGCCAAATGTTCATGACGATTTGCACCCAGCTCAAGTCTTTGAAAATGAATTTGTATCATTACTCCCACATCCATATTGTGGACCAAAGAAGAGAGAGTTTATGCCACAAGTAGATATAGAGGTCGATTGTTTTGTTGTGGTTCGGCCATCGGATGATGAATATGAGAATGTGAAGTTTTGGGTTGCAAAAGTAGTTGATGTGCAAAGAGATGACCAAGGGAGAGCTATAACATTTATAGCGGTATGGTATGAGCCAAAGGGCAGGAAGGAGAATATGGATAACAACACATTGTATACTAATTGTATAATGAAGGAGTGGGTCCCAAATGATGAAGCGGTCTCTCAAGTTTCGACGGAGACAATCATAGTGTCTTGGCATTCAAGGGCAAAGAAATCAAAGAAGCGCATGGGATATGAGGTAGAAGGAAAAATAAAAATACCATAGCAAACTATTTTGCATATACACGAATTTTTAAGGATGCTTGCCATGGAGGAAGTAGAAGGAGACAGCGCAAATGAAGAATGTCCATGATTAAAGCTTTGTATTGAAGTCCATTGAAGGATTTTATTTGGGTACTAGGCAAGAAGCCAATTCAAGACAATTATAATCAGAGTCATCACCTCCTATGTCAAATGAGAGTCAAAATATGCACTGGATGTCACCCAAGGGTCAAGGCTTGGCAAGACAATAGGGAGTTAATGCAGATGCCACCTGGCAAGGGACTATCACATTGAGCAATAAGACAATGGGGAGTCAATGCACCCAAGGGGCAAGGCTTGGCAAGACAAGTGGGAGTTAATGCAGATGGCACCTGGCAAGGGACTGTCGTGACATTGAGCAATAAGACAATGGGGAGTCAAATTATGCAGATGGCACGAATTGAGGCTCTTTAAGAGAAACAATTTAAATTGTAAACATATGTTCAATCTATATCATTTTGGATATAAAGACTCTAGCTGAGAGCAACGTCTCTCAATGTAATCATATAATAATAGCTATAATTGCTATTATAATTCTTTGGTTCAATACAAAACTTGGGTCTTATGGCATCATGTCTTTTTTCTATTTATTAAAAGTTTTAAAAATTTTGTGCATATTGCGAGTGACGATGTTATTTTCATGAAATATTTAAGTCTCCTTTCATGGATTTATAAATTTATCACGTCAAGTAAAAATATTAAAAATAATTAAATTAACAAGTAACTTAGGTATAGCTAGAATTTCTAATATAGGATTATTTCAAATTCTTGCATGTTGGTGCAAAAGTATAGATTGAAAAAACAATATTTTTATGTGAATATGATAGTGCCACAAAGTGAACTTTTGATTTGGGAAGAATATTTTTAGAAAGGATTTAGGAAGGATATTTTCACAAAGTAAACTTTTCATTTGGGAAGGATTTTTGGGCTTCGTCCAAAAACAATAGAAAAAGTCCAAAATTAATGAAATAGGTGTTGAACTGGTTGGAGTTTGCTGCGATTAAAGCATCGGGAGCATTAGGTTGATGGTTGCCATCAACACTTCCTTGGATTCATTTGATAAAAACTCCCACCAGTTGGCAATGACACTTGTGAAACCTTTTGTTGTTTCCACTGCAGCATCTCTAGGATTCCACCTATAAATAGTAACAAGAGACATCATGTGGCCATATAAAATCTTGAATATATCTTTCATACCCTGGGAAGAGATAGCATCAATATTTAGGATGTAGCCAGGGAAAGATTTGTGTTGCAGGCATCACTAAAGATCAGATTGCTCATCAAGGTCACCATCTGTGAAGTGAGTATGAAATTTTGCTCGTATAAATTAGGAGTCGGGGGGGGGGGGGCAGCATGGAAAGCCATGCGGTGCCCGCGCCATGGTTGCTACGGTGGTTGTTGTTGCTGAGGCACCAATGTCGGTGCTGGATCTTCATCCATAGGCGTGGGTTTCACTCCTTGGTTCATGTAGAGTGTCAGGGGAAGGTCTATTGAGGAAGACACTTCAAATGTGGGAGAAGGTGGAGGAGAATCGGGGAGTAGAATAGGTGAAGGTGGAGGTGAGAGCGAAAGAGGAGGAGGAAGCTTAGGAAGGGCTTCAAAGGGATCGCCAGGGCCAACATTGGCAAAGTGCTCAGGATCAGGCCATTCGTGCCTGTGGACCCAATTCCATGTATTCTCATGCAAATATGGTGACTCTATAGTAGGTTGGTCAGAGACTGAGAAATGATAAAGGGAGTAGAACTATCTACAGGAGTCTGGACACGTGGAGGATTAACAGGGGGGATGGTAGTAGGCTGAGGCAAAAGTGGCCAGAGCATCAGACTAGGAGCTCTAGGAGGACTAAAGAAACCATTAATCGGACTGGCTGAAGAAGGTGGCAAAGGAGGAAAAGATGCATGACCTGTTTGTAGTTGTTGTAGCTCATCTAATATAGTATGAATATTTGCATCTAGCTTTCCAACTGCAAGCTGGAGATCATACAAAGTAGAATAGCATGCATCGAGGCATACATGTGTAGCAAAGTTGTGCGAATTGCACCAATTTAACTACTGCTACTCTACAGGCATGTTGTCATCATCTTTGTCAATCAGTGCATAGGGAGCATGCACAGACTTCAATGCACCATCTTTAGATGTGGCCTAGAAACCAGAAGAATGCGGCCATTGAATAGGATGCGAACCATGTGCATTGGATGGAGTCATTTGGATGCAGTGATATTGGCATAGTTTGTATGCGACTGCGTCGGATAATTTACAATGGTTGTATGTCGATATTGGAGACTAGCATCAGTAGGAAAATGAGAAGCAACTGTAGAAGTCACCCAATCATGGATAGCATCTACTTTCTCAGAAGTCAAATCTTGGATAGAAGTAGATGTCTCGAAGGTAGTCTCATGAGTGTCATCTAGAGCCCCTACAATAGAGACATGGGAGGAGGATGGGAAAGATAGGCGCATTATGCATTTACCATGCTCTTTGGGGGAGCGAAGCTTAATAACCGACTTCCAAGGAGCATCCTCGATTTGAAAGGTAGGAAGTTGGGAAGAAGCTTCTTCGATGACTTGTTGGTAGTCCAATTCCCATTCTGTTGGCATGGGAAGAGTGTCGAACTTGAAGCGCATGACACCAGCATTTGTTTTCCTATACAATATGCATTAATACTTTGTATTTACATGGCGAGGTATCAGGTTAATGGTAGAAACAAGATAATTGACTGAATAGACATGTATGGCACAATGTTCAGACTTGGGCTTCATTGACGGACCTTTTATTTGAACATATAGGCAGAGAGTGGCAAACAAATGAGGATCGACAAGGTACATTTTAAAGTTGGGGTAGACAATCATATGTACAGGTTCATGATTTAGGCTACCATGGATTAAACCTATGCGGGCATCTTTAAGGCATAAATGGCAGGTATCTACAAGGCTTGCTATGCAAGTAGCATTAACACCCATGCGGGCATCTTTAAGGCATAAATGGCAGGTATCTACAAGGCTTGCCATGCAAGTAACATTAACACCCATGTGAAACAACAGCTCTATAGCTAATACAAAACATCCATAGTGTATATACAGGTAACCAAAAGTCTGAAAAGCATCTATTTCATGTGGAGTAAACAAAGGAGGTAAACGCCAGTAGAACCTTCATCCGCAATATTAATGACAACTTCGGATACCTTAACATGCTTGAGAGCTTTGAAATGAAAAGTTGAAACTTGTATATATCTTCAGGATCAATCACATGCATATTCCATGGAGTCTTTGGGTCAGTAATCTCAGACGAAGTGGAAGCAAAGCGGGTAGCGGTGGTGAAACAAGAAGAAAGGAAACAAATCACAACAGCCATTGGGTATATGAAGCATTGGAGACTTTGGTGGGATTTCTCATGCAACTAGGCTCAACCTCAACACACCTCTCTTTGGGCTTCAACGGGAAGCTCACTTAGTGAATTTTGGAACACACACAAAAAATGAACAAGAGCCTCATACCAAATGAGAACTGGGGCAAATCCGAACGGTGAGAGCAAGGCGAAAGTTAATTTAAATGGAGTGGGAGTAGGAACCGACAAGGATACCGAGAGGAAGAGAGAACACAAAGTCTGGAGAGGAGACATGAATGAAGAAAACGTAAATGGGAAAGAGGGTAGGAGGAGACGTATGCAAGAGTGGGGTGGAGGAATGATCGGAAGAATTGTTGTCTTTGTGCCAACATGGACTTAGGTAGAACAGAATGTGTGTGTAGAGTAGCAGCAAAGCTCCGCTTGTACTTGCATAAGGCTAGAAATAATCCCTCTTAGAAATCCAACTTGCATGTTCTACATGCAAGTTCTACATACGATTCCTACATACAACTCCTACATGAAACTCCTACATGCGAGTTCTACATGCGAGTTCTACATGCAAGTTCTCCATGCATGTTCTACATGCAAGTTCTACATACAACTCCTACATGCGAGTTATACATGCAACTCCTACATGCAACTCCTACATGCGAGTTCTACCTGCGAGTTCTACATGCGAGTTCTACATGCAACTCCTACATGCGAGTTCTACATGTGAGTTCTACATATGAGTTCTACATGCAACTCCTACATACAACTCCTACATGCAAGTTATACATGCAGGTTCTACATGCAACTCCTACATGCAACTCCTACATGCGAGTTCTACATGCAACTCCTACATGCAACTTCTATATGCAAGTTCTATATGTAGAGAGAGAATGTCTTACAATTCCTACATGCAGAGAGAGAAGCTCTCCAACTTTTATAAATACCCCATTATGGAATGAAGCCCACACTCTTTGGGGCATTGTGTTGATGAGTTCTACTTTGGTATTCCAAGCAATTTCTCAAGTGTCCATGCTTCCTTGCACTCCACGTCCAAAAGCATGTCCTAACCTTGCAACTCCTCCTCA
Source organism: Dipteris shenzhenensis (assembly GCF_047967505.1). Taxonomy (NCBI): domain Eukaryota; kingdom Viridiplantae; phylum Streptophyta; class Polypodiopsida; order Gleicheniales; family Dipteridaceae; genus Dipteris; species Dipteris shenzhenensis. Next base: position 328,763 of record NC_141612.1, on the reverse strand, counting down.
CCTCTCCTCCAACCTTGCAACCCATCCTCTCCATCTCCTCCTCCCTCCTTCTCCTCCCTTCTCCTCCTCCTCCTCCTTCTCCTCCCTTCTCCTCCTCCTCCTCCTCCTTCTCCCTCCTCCTCCTCCCTCCTCTCTCTTCTTTCTCCCATGCTCTTACACCTTCTTCCTCTCCCACTCCTATGCTCCCCCTAAACCCTTAGTTCCTCAACCCTTAAGCTCCATGATCTACGATGGAGATGAGTTCTCCACCATGTACTCTACCCTGAACCTTGGATCCTCCTTCTAACCCTGGAACCTCTTCTAAACTCCGGAACCTCTCTAAGCCTTGGAGCCTCCTTCTAAACTATGGAACCTCTATTTAAACCTTGGAACCTCCTTCTAAACCTTGGAACCTCCTAACTCTTAAACTCGTCCTAAACCCTACAACCCCCAATGAAGGCGAAAGGCTTCATTACCTCAACCATGATGATACATGTTTCTTTTACACATGCATGCACTATGTTTGCTTACCAGACTTAAGCCTACGTCTCTCATTGGAATACGACTTGAGGTCTTAAGCTACACGTATACTACAAAAGACAAGTCCTAGATATCTGTAGGTGACAAAAAGCCTCGAAACCTTGCATACTGAGAATACCATGCTCTTCCTACGGAAACCGTGGGAAAGAGCCAACATTTGGCATCGCTGTCGGGGAGAGTAGCATATCAAGCAACAAGTAAACATATGCAGGTATGTATAAAAAACAAACTACTTCGAACTTTCATGAACATATCACTCAAGAGCTAGGAGAGCTAAAATTTTTCCAACTCAAGTTAAAAAAAAAAAAATCCTAGGTGAAACTCTTCATTATTGGTTTAGGAAAATGCATGTTTTGTAGAAAAAAACACCTTAAGGAATAAATCAGACTATGTGATGGTTGTCAGGGTGTAGAGCTTGAAATCATGAACATTTCCCCATTTTAGGAAAGCACATTTTGACATAATCACCAAAAGTTATGGGCAATCGATGAGTAAAGGTTCTAAATGCCATAACCCAAAAGAAAAATTAAAACCACCTCCCTAGTCAAACTTGGACAAATTCAAAGGTGCACATGTGTTTGACTAAGTCCACAGCTCCCCCTCCTTCCCTATAAAAGAGCACCCAGCCCTCTCAAGCTTTTTCTTTCACATCTTGGCTCCATCCTCTTCCCCATTCTGAGCCCTATGCAAGACACTCCTCCCTCTCTATCGACCACCACCCTACTCCCATCCTCACATGGTAAGTTACTTCAAGCCCATCTCGTAGCGATAACCTAGCCATCCACTTCCTACATG